>NC_041390.1:572437199-572487052 GCF_002162155.2 Triticum dicoccoides | reverse complement strand
CTGCCTCGAGTTCTAACACCCAAAGCCCAGGTCAGGTGCTTCGGACCTTCAATCATGTCCGGATCCAGCCTTCAAGGCCGGTGGATGCCTTCCTCCGTCACGGAGGAGGACATCAAGAGTTGAGGGAGGCCAGATACCTGACCGCCGAAATTTCGCATAGGCTGCCCGCTCGAGGGCAGGTCATCCCTACTCCTGAACCCAACGAGAGTGTTGTGTTCGTCTCCCACTTCCTCCGAGGACTAGGCCCCGCTCTGGATCCCTTTGTTAGGGGTCTTATGTTCTATTACGGGCTGGATTTTCACGATCTGGCCCCGGACTCCCTTCTTCACATCTCGTCATTCATTTTCGTCTGTGAGGCCTTCCTCTGCATTACCCCTCACTTCGGCTTGTGGCTCAAGACCTTCGATGTGAAGCCGAAGATGGTCGAGGGACAGTACACAGCGTGCGGAGGTGCTCTAATAAGCTAAATTGCTAGCGCTCCATGGCCGAAGGGTTCTTTTCCAGAGGTGTCCAGATTATGGCAACGGGAGTGGTTCTACGTCACAGCTCCCCGAAGTGCCAAGTGGGTAGCTGCCCCCACCTTTCGCTCGGGCCCTCCACCACAACTGATGTCATGGATCAGTAGATGGCTGAGCTGGGGTCCAGCCAAGGACGTGCCCATACTGCAGAGCCGCATCCAAGATCTCTTCGAGGGAGATTTCAATCTGGTTATGGTAATGCAAGTCATGCTGGTTCGTCGAATCCAGCCTTGCAAACGCCGGCCCCTCCGTATGTGGGAATTCAACCTAGAAGGACCGCGCTCTATTCAGAATTTCCTCGGCTTGACGCACGAGGAGATGTACAAATCTTTCTTCGGAACCCAAATAGAGTGTCCGGACACTACCGAGGACGTGGGCCTGAGTAGCAACCGCACCGCTGCCCAAGTAAGTAATCCCATGGCCGAACACACCGTCCTTTTTATTTATCATGACATCATTCTGAAGAATCGCTCTTTGACCAGGACTGGATAACAAAGGCGAAGATGATCTGGTGTTTGGCCCCCCTTCCTGAAGGCTTGGACAATCTGGTGCTGGAGAAGATGCTCGAGCCAGCACCTTGCCTGGTGCCCTCAAAGGAAGATGAAGGGGGGAATAAAGAGGCGAAAGCGGGCCTCCACCGCTACCTATTCCAACTGAGGGAATGAGCGCCTCCGTGAGGGAGGATAACCCAGGGGAAGAATCTGACATTCTCTCGCCCCGGTCAAGCACTCAAGCACTTGTCCACACGACACCTCATTGCCATTAAAAGAGTGAGGCGTGGCGTCATGTGAATGGTTAACATAACACACACAATTTTAATTATACAAAACGTTTGAGATGTTACAGTGGCAGCTATTTGTTTCAAAATGCCTTTCTTGGCTGTTATTTGAGTGCGCCTTCTCTCAAAATGGACACGAAAAATACCACAACATGTCGGGTGCCATTCCATTATAGCATGCCAAGTTTCATGAATTTCAGATGAGTTCTGGATTTACTAGAATTTAAAAATAAAGTATCTCAACGTTGCCGGCAATCAACAGTGCCCTGGTGTTTGAAATTCATTCTCATTTCTTGCATGGGACCTAAGAATGCACCGAAGGACACAGATTTGATTTTTCAACCAATTTATGCACAGGAGCATGTGAATGTAGTTCAAATTTGAATTATGCACATAAAATGCCTAGAAAACCCAGTTAATTATAAAAATATCCAAACGAACCCTGAAAAAATCCAAAATTAAACACAACACTCCTGTTGTTCTATGTTGACACTAGAAAATTTTTGAAAGCAATAAGAGGCAACGGATATCGTTTTGTCCCCAAAGCTGGCATGTTCCCTACCGAAACCATCACGCTTGTTGTGGGAAGCTCTGGTTTGTGAGAAGCTTATACCCAAACCTGCCCCAAATGGGATAAAATTTTTACCACGGCATGTTGATGCTGCTCCATGATAGCGTGCAAAGTTTCATGAATTTCAGATGAGTTTTGGATTTACTAGAATTTAAAAACCGAGTCTCTCAATGTTGCGACCGAGTGACGGTGGCAGGGTGTTTGAAATTCATTCCCATTTCTTGCATGGGACCTAAGCATGCAACCAAGGACACAGATTTGATTTTTCAACCCGTTTATATGCACTGGGGCATGTGCATGTAGTTAAAATTTGAATTATGCACCTGAAATACCTACAAAACCAAGTTAATGTATAAAAACGTACAAATGAACCCTGAATAATTCCAATTTTTTGACGACACACCTATAGTTGCATGTTCACTGCAGATAAAAGTTCTAGCAATTCAAACACCATCCTTTGCAGCTGTGACCCCGTTATGTAATTCAAATCAAGACGAAAAATCAAGTAGATCGCACATAGTTTATTATCACCAACCATGTGAGATGCAGCACAAAATATCTTGGAGCACCGTCGGAGTGTCAACACACTAGCCCGCTTCTCAAATATCATTTCACTATTCAATCGTCACTAGTGAAAGATTAGGACGTGGACCCACATTGTGAGGGCAACTTCAGCGGCCCACTCCGGCGAGAGCGCGGTCGCAGCCGCCAGGCATGTGCTAACAGGCTTCTTGAGGGTTGCCGCAATCTGCATCCAGCCGGCCAAGGCAGCCCAAACGGCCGCTGTTGCTTCTCAGGCGGCGGTAGCAGCATCTACCTCAGGGATAGCAACTGGCAAGAGTGGCACAACATCTGTCGGTTCTGCAGCGTCATCCTTAGCCCTGATGGAGGCCGCCCACGACCATGTCGAGGCCGTCCACGCCCAGCTCGTGGAGGTCACCGCACAAATCAAACAAAGCTTCTCCGACAACGGTCGGCAACCCACGGCCGAAGAGTTGCCAATTACCGAGAGAATTCGAGCAGCCGTTCGTTCCTGTGCGGCATACCTTGCCACGATAGAGCCCGCCAAAGCCCAGACCGCGGCCGCCCACGCCCAGCTCATGGCAGCCTATTACAAAGATATGGCGGACGTGGATGGCGAGATGCTTGTCGAGTATAGTGCGATTGATGCCATGGAGCCCCTTCCCCAAGAGATCGTCGGGCGCGAGCTGGACATGGAGGCGACGATGAAGATTGACGAGCACCAGCCGTACTAGTAATCTTTGTTTTGTTTAATTAAGAGCGCCGGTCTTTAATTTGTTAGAGTAATGTTTAGGTCAGCTAGCTCTGTTTAATTGCTGAACTTGCTCAATTAAGAAGTGAGGGTGTGTTGTAGTCTCCTTTTGTGTACCCAAATTATGCAATGACGTGGATGACCACTATAACCAGGGAAATTCGAACAAAAAAATTTTGACGTTAAAATTCATCACACACGGGTTAAGCTATCTGAATCGTTTGTGATGTTCACATATTGTACACAGTTCTGAATAAGGGACAGTGTCTGATGACACTTTGCGTGCCAGTTTTTTCGCTGAAGCGATTCAAAAATTTTGGTTTCCGTGGAAATATCTACCTCCCCGCCCCTCCCCCTTACCAAAAGCCATATTTCCCCTGTTTCCGCCTACCTTTCCAAGTGGAAACCTTCACTCCTTGCTTGCAGCGCCGCCTCCTCACCGGTGACCCTCCTTCATGCTGCTCAGCCTCGCCTATCCAGACAGGTAATCCACACCCGACCCCCATCCTCCTCCTCCTTCCACATCCCATATGCCCGACCACCGGTGTGACACCTTCCACCCAAATCACCAACCCCTCCACCAAATAAGCGCCACCCTAAGCCATGGTGCACGCAGTATAGCCAGGATCCCAAGGAGCATTTGGCGACAGAGAAGCAAATCGCGGCCGCACGCGCAGATGAGGTCGTGATGGCTGCCATTTGTGTCAACCCCCAGATCTTGGAGGAGCACCTCGCCGTGGAGGCCACCGTCGACGCCTCACGCGCTGATGATGCGACACGGTTGGCTGTTTGGTTCAATTCTACAATGCGATGTTCAATTGTTGTGGGTGCATTCTGTTATTGTATACCATGTGAGAAATAAATCGAATTTGGCTATAGTAAATACATGAGAAAAAATACAATTGCTATATTTCGAAGTTGTTAAGCATGCTTGGTTTGGTTAACTGTCTGATCTTCTATTAGGAGTATGCTATATTGTGCAATGTGGTGCTCAGTTAACGTTTGGTTCATTTCTTGTGGTGTTTAGTTAACTGTTTGGTTCAATTCTGCAATGCGATGTTCAATTGTTGTGGGTGCATTCTGTTATTGTATACCATGTGAGGAATAAATTGAATTTGCATGTACTAAATACATGAGAAACAAATACAATTGCTATATTTCCAAGTTGTTAAGCATGCTTGGTTTGGTTAACTGTCTGATCTTCTATTAGGAGTATGTTATATTGTGCAATGTGGTGCTCAGTTAATGTTTGGTTCATTTTTTGTGGTGTTTAGTTAACTGCTTGGTTCAATTCTACAATGCGATGTCCAATTCTCGTGGGTAGAATTTTGTATTGTTGTGCATGTCATGAATAAATCAAATTTGGCTGCACTTAATACATGAGAAACATATACAAGTGCTATATTTCCTACTTCTTAATCATGCTTGGTTTGGATAAATGGGTTTCCATGTGGCTTGAATTAATCCGATGAATCTGCAATGTGCTTATTTTTCATCAACATATTTTACTGATAGAATGTGAACCCTCACCTAACCTAATGACTAACTACCTTATATGTGTTGCAGGAAAACAATGGGAAGCACTGAGGTTTACAATCGAGGTTTGCATAAGCCTGGTCCTTTGTCTAATAGCACATTATTGTGCAATTGCATGAACCATTCTAATATTTAGGTTTTTAACAATTTGGTCTTACACATGTAGGTCCTGCTGTCAGAGGTTTTGACCCACTATTTGACCCTTTTTGCATATGGGAAATCAGTTGTCCATGAATATCAGTCAAGTCAAAAAACTCAGAAAGGTTGTTAGGATAAAGAAATTAGAGGCAAAAAACAACAAGATCTTTGTCTGCACAATGAAGAAGACATCAGTTCACTACAGGATGGTACTAACTATTATGCCTTGCATTTTTATTCCTTTGCCCCATTTCCAATATAGAGGATATTTATGCACATCCTTGTTTTTAGGCCTTTCCAAAGCAGTTCACTGATGATTACCTCTCAAACTACATGTATGGTTAGGAGGCGAGGAAGGTATTCATACAACACCCACGATTCAATATTGAAGTGTTCCCGAAGAGGACAAAGGATGGACGGTCAATCATCTACAAGCATTGGCCTAAAGTTGCAAAGACCTTCAACATCAATGAAGGCTCAATATTCGCCTTCTGCTTCAGCGTGTGTACCAGGAGACCATATCCCCGACGGTTTCTGGGTCATGTGGGAAGGACCCCATATCGCTCACACTCATTAGGCGATGGTTCCAAATGTCATCGCGGAAAGGGATTAAAAACCGTTTGTATAGCACCTCATTGTACTAGTGATTGCACACAAAAACAGATCCAGCAAGAAAACGATGAACGAAAAAGAGGGTGAATAAAACGGCAAATTTTTGTGAAGTGGGGGAGAGGAAAAAGAGAGGCAAATGGCAAATAATGTAAATTGCAAGGAGATGATATTTGTGATTAGGAACCTAGTAGATGTTGATGATGTCTCCCCGGCAATGGCGCCAGAAATTCCTTTTGATGTCTGCTAGACTACGTCGGTATTTCCCCAAAGAGGAAGGGATGATGCAGCACAGCGACGGTAGGTAGTTACCTCAGTGATGAGACCAAGGTTATCGAACTAGTAGGAGAACCAAGCAACACTACGTAAACATCACCTGCACACAAATAACAAATACTCACAACCCGACGTATTAAAGGGGTTGTCAATCCCTTTCGGGTAACGGCGCCAGAAATTGGCAACAGGCGTGAGAAAGTTGTAATAAGTTGATAGATAGATCTCGCGGGATCGCGAGATAGAATAAATTGCAGCAAGGTATTTTTGTATTTTTGGTTTAATAAATCTGAAAATAAAGGCAAAGGAAAAAAGATCGCAAAGGAAAATATAATAAAGAGGAGACCGGGGGCCATAGGTTTCACTAGTGGCTTCTCTCGAGAAAAATAGCAAATGGTGGGTAAACGAATTACTGTTGAGAAATTGATAGAACTTCAAATAATCATGACGATATCCAGGCAATGATCATTATATAGGCATCACGTACAAGATTAGTAGACCAACTCTTGCCTGCATCTACTACTATTACTCCACACATCGACCGCTATCCAACATGCATCTAGTGTATTAAGTTCATGGAAAACGGAGTAATGCAATAAGAACGATGACATGATGTAGACAAGATCTATTTATATGGAAATAGACCCCATCTTGTTATCCTTAATAGCAACGATCGATACATACGTGTCAGTTCCCCTTCTATCACTGGGATCAAGCACCGTAAGATCGAACCCCATCACAAAGTACCTGTTCCCATTACAAGATTAATAGATCAAGTTGGCCAAACAAAACCCAAATATCGGAGAAGAAATACGAGGCTATAAGCAATCATGCATATAAGAGATCAAAGAAGACTCAAATAACTTTCATGGATAAAAAGATAGATCTGATCATAAACTCAAAGTTCATCCAATCCCAAGAAACACAATGCAAAAGGAGTTACATCATATGGATCTCCAAGAGGCCATTGTATTGAGAATCAAAAGAGAGAGAGAGGAAGCCATCTAGCTACTAACTATGGACCGCGAAGGTCTACAAAAGACTACTCACACATCATCGGAGAGGCACCAATGGACATGATGAACCCCTCCGTGATGGTGTCTAGATTGGATCTGGTGGTTCTGGAACTTGCGGCGGATGGAATTGATTTTCGTCGACTCCCCTAGGGTTTCTGGAATATTGGGGTATTTATAGAGTAAAGAGGCGCCTCGGGGGGCAACTGAGGTGGGCACAACCCACCAGGGCGCGCCTAGAGTGTTGTGCTCCCATCGGAGCCCCCCCAGGTGCTTCTTCGGCCCACTGGATGTCTTCTGGTCCATAAAAATCCACAAAAATTTTCGCTGCATTTGGACTCTGTTTGGTATTGATTTCCTGCGATGTAAAAAACATGCAAAAAACAGTAACTAACACTTGGCACTAGGTCAATAGGTTAGTACCAAAAAATGATATAAAATGACTATAAAACATCCAAGAATGATAATATAACAGCATGGAACAATCAAAAATTATACATATGTTGGAGACGTATCAGCATCCCCAAGCTTAATTCATGCTCGTCCTCGAGTAGGTAAATGATAAAAAAAGAATTTTTGATGTGGAATGATGCCTAACATGTCATCTCATATTCTTTTCTTTGTAGCTTGGAGATTTGGGCTTTTATATGGTTCAAAGCAATAGTCTAGTTTTGACATGAGGACTTTAATACTCAAGCATACCAACAACCAACCATGTCTTTCAAAATATCAACGCTAAAATAAGTTATCCCTAGCCCATCATGCTCAATCATTGATCCATTCGTGAAACACACACGCATATTAGCTACACCCAATACTCAAGTACAATCATAGTGCCCCCTAGTTGGTGCTTTATAAGGGAAGATGGAGACTCAAATTAAAGATAAAAATTGCATAAAGTAAAAGAAAAGGCCCTTCGCGGAGGGAAGTAGGGATTTGTAGAGGTGCCAGAGCTCAAAGCAAAAAACATAGAGATAAAAACATTTTGGGAGGCATGCTTTTCCTATCAATGAGAACGATCGAGTAGTTCCCAATACTTTCCATGCTAGATATATCATAGGTGGTTCCCAAACGGAAATTAAAGTTTATTATTTTTTCAACCATACTTTCACTTTCCATGGCTAGCCGTACCCACGGGTGCCTTCCATACCAACACTTCCCAAGGAATTTATTATTTGACAACATAAAGTAAATTCATTTTTCATTTCGGGATTGGGCATGCCTAATAACTTTGCCTTACTCTCGTGCAATGACAAGTGAATAAACACTCATCATGAGAATAACATATCTAGCATGGAAATATATTAGCCACACTCTACCGGTTCATGAGCGGTACGAGCACACAAAAGAGAAGTTTATTTTGAAAATTAAAGATGGCACATACAAATTTTGTTAGAACGGCAGAAGAATACCGCATATAGGTAGGTATGGTGGACTCATGTGGCAAAACTGGTTCAAAGGGTTTTGGATGCACAAGTAGTGATCATACTTAGTGCAAAATGAAGGCTAGCAAAAGATTCAGAAGCGACCAACCAAGAAACAAATAATCTCATAAGCGAGCATTGAGCATAATTAACACTGAATAATGCACCACAAGTAGGATGTAATTTCATTGCATAACTATTGACTTTCATGCTTGCATAGGGAATCACAAACCTTAACACCAATATTCTTACTAAAGCATAATTACTCATCAACATGACTCACATGTCACATCATCATATCTCAAAACTATTACAAGTAATCAAGTTTATTTTGTCCAATGATCTTCATGGAATTTTTTATTTTATCCTTCTTGGATATCTATCACTTTTGAACTAATTTTCATGTGTTGCTTTTGATAAGCTCAAACAAATATAAGTGAAGATCATGAGCATAATATTTAATTAATTTAAGTGAAGCAAGAGAGAATTTATTAAAATATTATTAACTATCAAATAAATCTAAGTGAAGCAAGAGAGCATTTCTTCAAAAATACTAAAGCACATCGTGCTCAAAAAGATATAAGTGAAGCACTAGAGCAATTACATAGCTCATAAAAATTTAAGTGAAGCATAGAGAGCAATTCTAACAAGTCATGGCATAATTTTGGCTCTCTCAAATAGGTGTGTCTAGCAAGGATTCAAGACTTAAAACAAAATTCAAAATAAGCAAAGACTCATATCATACAAGACGCCCCAAGCAAAACTCATAGTATGTGACGAATAAAAATATGTAAGGTTTAGTTTCTGAAAAGACTAACCTGTTGTACACTTGATTAATGGCAGTGCGGTATTGCCTCTGTGTTGACTGATTAGTTGATATAGAATTTTTTCCTCAACTCTGGTACGTGTTCTGCCTCTAAGGCCGCTGTTGTTCCATCTTTGGAGTAGTGCTTCACATTCATGTACATATAGAATGCGTAGTCCATTCTGGATGTAGAGGAATGGTAGTAGTAAAATTGTTGCATTCGAGAAACGGAAAGAAGAGAAATGTTGGAGCAATGGTAGTAGTAATTGTTGCATTGAAAAAACGAAAGAACAAAATTATTTGAGGAATGGTAGTAGTGAATCTTGCATTGAAAAAAAAGAAAGAGGAGAAATGTTGGAAGTGCTTACGTGCCTTCTCCCTGAAGTGGCACCAACAGTTTGACCTTTTTGAAATGGTCGATGATTCTTTGTGAAAGCTGGAGCTCTGTGCTTACGTGCTTCAAGATTTTCATTTAGTTACATTTTTGAAGAATTCTATTGTGCCTGGATATGCAGTTGAAGATTCAAGGAGTTCAAAGTGTTGTTTTTCCATGTTAACTGTAACGGTGAAGTAATGACTTATAGTTTCATCTTTCTTAAACCCATCATCGAACATGGTAGAAGGAACTACAAAACGTAAAATAAAAATAAAACATTTGGAAATCTTCTTAGATTTAGAAATGATTTGTCTCTCATGAAAGAGAACTTTGCACAACATATGTAATTGGATTTTGTTTTTGTAACAGCTGATATGCTTACCATGTTATAATCTTGCAGTTTTTCTTCTTCTTCTATGTTGAAAAATGCTCTAAGCCTGGTTGGTAGTAGTTTTTTTTTCTAATATGTGCTTGATCATTATTTTGGTAGCACATTTGATCTTCGTCGGTGGCTTCCTTTATTGAGTGATGCTTGTTTTGTCATACATACACAAAGGGAATTTGTTAGTTCAGTTATAACCGAAGTTTATCTATTTATAAACTGATATTTATCGTTTTAAATGTGATTCTTTTGATGTGATCTTTACTTACAGAGTTGCTTAACGATAGGATCTTTTTTCCCTGTGCCATTTGTTAGCATGGGCTCGATTGCTTTGCTGCTCACTGGTTTACCGACCTTGAAGCTTTCGGCGACATGACCTAGGTTGACATCGAACTTGTCTGTTGCAATGAAAAGCTCATCCCTGCAAAGTATATTTATGAAAGTATTTTAGTTTACACATGATACGTTAAAATCATTGTATGTAAGAATGTGTTGTGTGTTAGTTACATGAACTTACCTTTCTTTCTTTGTCTATGGCTTGCATATAGCTTTATACAGGTCTTCGATGGCTTTGTTGACAGCATCTCTATGTTTGCCCCTTTCTCCTTTGTGCCTGGGATGAATTTGAATTTAATGTAAATAATTTCAAGTTGCAAGATAGAATTAAGTTTCTATTGTATTGCCTGCTTTGACGCTAGAAGATATACCATGTCAAGTATTGTTCCTTTCTTATTCTCATTCTGCTTCTAGCGGCATGTGACGTTGTCTTTTTTGCGTTGTACATTCAAAGCTCGCTTCGTCAGTACACTTTTGTTCAGTTTCTGCTTCATCCTTGTTTGAGTCGTCTGTGCTTTTCTTAGCGTCATGTTTTGCTTGTCAACCATCATGTCTTGCTGGTGGTCTTTTCCGTCTTGTTTTTTAGTCTCGACCTGGTTGGCAGTAACCTCTTTGCCAGGAGAATCACCGTCGTACGATGGTAGGGTTTTCTTCGATAGTGTCTGGTTCTTTCTCTGAAATATTATAACCAAGTTTTCTGTAGAACAATCTAAGTGTTTGCTTCATTGATTGTATCTATGTGGTTGCCTTCTTTGTGTTTCTGTGTTATCATGGAAAAGCATTAAATAATTTAATTTGCTACTTTATTTTAATTATAGCAGCTGTGACAGGAAAATAGCAAAGCGTTCGGTGCGTGTGTTAAGCTATTTGATTGTGAATAGGCGTTATTTTATTGAGATTGAGCTATAATTTTGTAGAGACATTTTGCGCAACTTCACCTGTTTAGCTGTCGTTGCTGCTGCTGACTGTTCCACCCATTCTTTGCTGAGTGGAGTTTTTTGGGGATCCCCTTGTTCTGTCTTTTGGTGTTCATCGTCACTGTCCTCGTTTTTGTCCTTCAGCTGTTCAAGAATAGAGGTGGCTAAGTGGCGGTGCATTTGAGTTTTCATGGAGCTACTTTATATTTTCGTAGAATCAACTTATGTAACTTTATCTCCTCAGCTATTGCTTCTTCTGTTGTCTCTACTACTGTTTTCGTTGCTACTGCTAATTGTTCCGCCCGTTCTTCGTTGAGTGGAGGTTTTGGGGCATCTTCTTGATATTTCTTTTGGAGTTCATAGCCGTTGTCCTCATTTTTGTCTTGTAGCTTTTCAAATATAGAGGTGGGTAAGTGGGAGTGCATTTGAGGTTCCACGGAGCTATTTTATACTTTCATAGGATCAGCTTAAGTAACTTTACCTTTTCACTCGTTATCGCTACTGCCATCTCTGCTACCTATTGTTCAGTGAGTGAATATTTTGGGGCTTGGTCTTCTGTGATGTTGATGTCTACCATTTCAAGAACACGTTGCCCTTCTTCAGTGGCGTCCACTTGCTCATTGGCCTCCCCTGTCTATGATGACAGGAAAATAGTGAAATGTCAAGTTTGTATTTTTGAACTATAAGATCATGAAGAGGTATTATGTGACTTCACCTATTTATTTGTTGTTTTGGCTGCTGATTGTTCTACCTGTTCTTCGTTGAGTGTGGGTTTTGGGGCCTTCTCTTGTTGTTCATTTTGCTGTTCATTGTCACTGTCCTTGTTTTTTCTTGCAGCTGTTCAAACATAGAGGTGGCAAAGTGGGAGTGCATTTGAGTGAACACAGAGGTGGTAAGTGGGAGTTTATTTGAGTGTGCACGGAGCTATTTTATAATTTCATAGTTGCAGGTTATGTAACTTTACCTTTTCAATCATTGACGCTGCTGCCGTCTCTACTACCTGTTGTTCGGTTAGTGAATATTCCATGGCTTGGTCTTCAGTTGCATTGATGTCTACCGTTTGAAGAACATGTTCCCCTTGTTCATTGGCCTCCTCTGGTTGTGTTTGATGGTCTTGATTGTTGGTGCTCTCTTGAACTTCTTGTGTCTGTTCCAACACAAAAAGTAATTAAAAACTGGGTGCATTTCTGACTGTGCAGTTGTAGTTGTTTTTTTATAAGACCTCTTTCTCTATAGTGGCAGGACTGTCTATTGCTTCAAATACGGCTTCTCCTTGTTTCGTGTTGTCCTCTTGTTTTTCATGTTGAATATCTATGCCAGTGCTTTTGTTTGCTTCCTTTTCCTGTTTAATAAAAATTGAAATTTTATATTGAACTTTCATTTGTGTCTGAACTACATTGTACATGTGAACTTCATCGTTGCAACAATATATTTTTTGTCATAAAAACAGGCTTTGTAACCTCACCTCTTCAGCCATTGTTGTTTGAAGTTCTCTGTGTTTTTGAGTTTCCTTTGGTTGTGCTGCGTGTTGATCTTCGAGATTAACGTACTCGTTTGTTTCCTGCATTTGTTCAGAGAAAATGGTGAGTCGTCCCTTATAATCCTTGTATGCAGTGGCAGGGTGTATTGGGTAGTTCAAACACCATAAATGTTTTGAAAAGGGGTTGTTGTTGTTGAATTTTACCTCTATGTTGATGATTGGGTTATTTGTGCCTGCGTCAATTGTTTCCTTATCTGGTATAACAGTCTCGAGTTTCTCATCGGCTCGGATGTCTTGGGCTTTCTCCTCTGTATTTGTGATGGTCATCTGCATTGTTGTGGCACTGGAAATCTCTTATACACAAACTTCCCGTTCCGTGACGCTTTCATCTGTTTAAGGTTCACCATGGGGTTCAAGTTCAACACGGGTCGTCTCTTGCTCTTGCAGTTCTTGTGATATATGGAGATCAAACAATATGAGTTTGCGGTGCATTTTCTTCCTGCCATTATGAGTTTCCGGTGTGGGGTGTAGTGGGTTGTGGAAGTTTACCTCCTCTTCATTGTTTTCTTCTTCTTCATCGTGTGTGATGCTAATGGTTAATTGTGGGTCAGCTTCTTGTGCTTGGTTGGCGGGACTGCTGATTTGATGGTTGTCCAGCTGAGCCTATATTTTGTTGGAGGTTAGTCAGTTAACTTATAACTCTATACCATTTTGAAAGGAAAAATTGATGTTCATACTGACCTGTTCACTGGTTCTGACGTCGATCGTATCTGGTGCTTGTGATGGGGTAGTTGTTGTTGTAGCATTATGTGTTGTGAGGTTGCTTTGTTTGTTGTGTTCATTCTTGTTTTTGGGGTTGTTGACATCATCCTGCTGTTGGAGTTCATCTTGGCCTAGCGTGCTATTGGCACATTCCTGAAAGTATTCAGACAGTTCTTTTCAATTCAGGTATGAAAACAGGGCATTGCTTTAGGGGCAGATGGCATCATGCATTACTATTATTTACGTGTTTCTAACGCTTTATTTTTTCTTGTCAATTCCCACGTCCCTTGATTTTGTTCTTCTCTTCCTCTCTTCATCTTATTCTTCCTTCTTTATTTTTCTCATTTCTCCTGGTTCTGTTCTGGCTATGACTTCTTTTGTGTGGTTGCCATCGACTAGTGTACTTGTGGATGTTGCATCTGCTTGCTCTAGCATTGGCAGGGTCGCCTTGTTTGTTAAGTTCTTTCTGCAAATGATGTTCTGAAATTCTCTGTGTTGTTTGACAGCTTCGATCAGGAACATTGTTTGTTGCACCACTGATTTCTTGGATTTTTGATCCAATCTCTCCTCTTCTTCGATGCATTGGTGTTCAGCTCTAGTGATTACTCTGGGTAACTGTTTTGCTTCGTCGAGCACTTTTCCCAGCAATTCCTTTATCCTTTTGAATCTTTCTTCTGATCCTGTGCTGGTGCTTGTGTCGGGTTCCCTACTTCCAGTGGTGCCGACATGTGGTTCGTGTTGGCGCTTGGGTGGAGGTGGTAGTAGTTCGGTCGTGTGTTGGTGTTGTTGTTGTTTACGATGTTGTGGTGGTATCTATTGAATTGAAGACGAAGGTGATGTTGTGTTGGTATAGAAGATCCTCTCTGCTATTCCTTTTCATGTCTGCATTGTTTCAGTAGAATGGAGTTGATTAGAATGGAAACTGTTTTTAAAAGGAAAGACTGGTTTATGTACAACAGATTTATACATGTATCTTGCCAAATTCATAGTCATCCAGTCGTGCTTTTCCGTCCTTTTCATGTCTACTCTAGCTATTTTCGCTAGGTGACTCTCTTTGAGATGGTTTGCTCATGGTAATGAGGTCTTGTCCATTGTCTTCGCAATCTTCCGCATTTCTTTGGTGTCGGTTGGCAGCAACAGGGAGTCGAGATACATGATTACTGGTCCCTGTGCCAAATCATTGACGTGCTTTTTGTTCTTTTTTTTCTTGATCCAACGTCCTGTGCTCCTGCCATTTCATGGCTCTTGCCTTAATTCTTTTGACGATTACCTCGCAGAAATCCATCTGTGCCATTTCTTCATAGTTCATGTCCTTCACCATTATCGCTTGTTGGCTGAAGATAGCGACGCTTGTCCAGCAGACAACGTTGTGCAAAAAATAAGGAAAAATATTTTAACTAATTTGCTGTTTGATTCTTTGTCATCTAGTTCCACCAATTTTTCTAGCTTCTTGAACAATTCTTTTGGCTTGAAATCTGGACGT
Source organism: Triticum dicoccoides (assembly GCF_002162155.2). Taxonomy (NCBI): domain Eukaryota; kingdom Viridiplantae; phylum Streptophyta; class Magnoliopsida; order Poales; family Poaceae; genus Triticum; species Triticum dicoccoides. The sequence goes on along the minus strand of NC_041390.1, from coordinate 572,472,378 downwards.
TTGAAGCTAAGGTCTGACATCAGTTCTTTCATTGAAGTTTGGCAAGTCTGTGGCCTTGGTGTTGACTTTTGCGTGCTGTGTTGGGTATCCAAAGACCTTGTGGATAGCTTCCTTGGTAATCTTGATTTTTTGTCTTCGGTTTATCACCGAAGGTTATTGTCATGCTTTCTGTGTCCAGATTGTCGTACATGTGTGCTACAAACGGTCTGCAGATGGAGCCCCTTATTTGGCAGTTCTCTAAGCTGCCAAATCCTGCCCTCCTAACATCTTGCATGTGACATTCTTTAAGTAATTTCCATGCTTTCTTGACATGAGCGAATGCTGCCCCTGCCTTGATTAGGCATTTTTCTTTGTTTGTTGCTTCCTCGTGTTCATCAACTGTTGGTGCTGCCAATTCTTTTCCGCTTGTCTTTCTCTTCTTCACGTTCTCCTGGCTTGATTTGAGCTGTTTCAGAAAAAAGGGTTTTGCTAGAAAGGAATGTTCGATTTTGAGTGTTGAATAGTGGTATTCAAAATTAGTACATAAGTGTGTTTTTACTGTCGTGCTCTTCCTCAGGGTCTTCGTTAGTACCTTGCTGGGTGTTAGGTTCTTCGTGAGGATTTCTCATTGCTGCATAAAAAATGGCCAGGTGTTAGAAGCAGAGTTGAGTGTCATAGAAAAAATGCGTTGTGTGAAAAAAATGTATGGATAGAGAGGCACAGGTTGTTTCACCCTAGAAGCATAGGTACACCTATTCTTTGTTCACCGGTTTTCACACTAGAGGCACTTAATTTGAAAAACATTTATAGTCAAGGGACAAGGGATGTAGAAAATCTCGTGTGATTATCAGGTTTAGCATCTCGGGATGCTTGCGGGGTTTGGATCTATTGAGGTATTCTAGTTAGTGATGTGGCGGGTATAGTACCTTTAAGCACATATCATCTGGAGAAAATTCCATGGCGGAGACCAGTAGCATTTCTATTAAGTCTCATTTGTATGCTAGTTCAATTTGTTAGACTAATTGATTTAGGGTACTGGAAAACTCCTTGGTAGCGGTGGCTAGGGTTGCTATCCCTGGAAGTGGAAAAATCCCTACGATCTACCCGATGGAATGGACCGGGATAGAATGATAATTACCTTCAATTACTTGTGTGGTGTTCCTCGCTTCCATCGGCTTATTGTGTCATTGCTCTTTTTTGTTGCGATTTCTGCCGCCGGTGTTGAAGTCCTCGCCGTCAGTCGCCGCAACCTGTGGGGTTCTTGGTGTTATCACGGGCAGTGTTTGACGGTCTCTATGTCGAAGTGGAGGGCGGTAGGCGAACACGGTGGCAGTTGTCCGGTGACGCGAACTCGATTTCGAATTTGTGTTTGTGTGCAGAAGGAAGGAGGAGACCGTGCGGGAGTGAGGAAGGTTTCGACATTTACTATGCGAGAGGGGAAGCAAGAGAGTAGAAGAGGGAGGGAGAGATGGAAACCATTGAACCGTCTCTAATCTTCAACCGTCCGTTTAAGTATCAAGATTCGTTCTACTTGGCTGGTTTTTTTTTGTTTGCTAGCATTTTTTATTTTAGTGGTGAGACTGGTAGTGCGGAAGTGAAGCCTCTCTACATGCATGTGGATGCAGGCACACGAGGCATGTAAGTGCAGGTTCTACAAGCACGTGGATGAAGGCACAGGAGGCGCGGAAGTGAAGCTTGTAACACTCAGTTAGAGAGGCACGGTTGTGAAGTCTGTAAAGCCACGGAGGCTTGCAACCATGGGGCATTTAAGGGTCATGGCAAGTGTCAAGTGAGGCACATGGATGTAGGCACAGGAGGCACGACATTGAAGGCAACACAGGCACAGACTTGCGGCTTCTCGAGGCACAGGTATCAACCCTGTGGATGTACAAGAGTGTGGTGGCAGAGGCATGTTTCAGAATGCTCGGTTACAGAGGCACGGTTGTGAAGTCTCGGGAGCCACGCGGGCATGGCAGTGGGACCACGTAAGACTCACGGCGCCTGTCACGTTAGGCACGTGGGTGGAGGCACAAAAGTGAAGCCACCACAGGTACGTACATGGGGTTTCTCGAGTCATGGGTGTGGACCCTCTGGATGCACAAAAATGTGGTGGCTGAGGCATGGGTCTGAATACTCAGTTAGAGAACCACGGTTGTGAAGTCATGTGGGTGTGGCACTATGGGGCATGTAAGAATCACGACAAGTGTCACATGAGGCATGTGGATGTAGGCACGGGAGGCATAACATTGAAGGCAACACAGGCACGGACTTGTGGCTTCTTGAGGCACGGGTATCCACACTATGGATGCACAAGAGTGTGGTGGCAGAGGCATGTGTCAGAATGCTCGGTTACATAGGCACGGTTGTGAAGTCTCAGGAGCCACGCGGGCATGGCACCAGGATCACGTAAGACTCACGGCGCCGTTCACGTTAGGCACGTGGGTGCAGGCACGGACGACACAAAAGTGAAGCCACCACAGGCATGTACGTGGGCCCTCTGGATGCACAAAAATGTGGTGGCAGAGTCATGGGTCCGAATACTCGGTTAGAGAACCTCTGTTGTGAAGTCACGTGGGTGTGGCACTATCAGCGCGTTTGGTTGTTTAAGGGAAAGGGATTGGGAATTTATGAGAGGGAGTTGCCTGAGGGATTAGGCTTGGCAAGTGGACTATTAGTCCTAATCCCACGTTTGGTGTGGGGTGGGAATTATATGTGGGAATAATTCTAATGAACAATGGAGAAAGAAGGGGACACGCAAATGTTGAAACAAAATCGTAACATGTGAAGGCAAAAAAGAGAGTAGAAAAGGGAAATAGATCTGCCTCGGTCTGTGAAGGAAATATAAATGAATCAAACTTTGTTACGTAGCAAAATCAGATGGGCTACAAGCTGCTGCCTGCCCCTCTTGCATGAGATGTGCTCATGCTTGGCATTGCATCTGCAGATTAGTAAATAGTTAGAGCTGGCTGATTTATTTGGAGGAAAAATGATGTCGCTGCAAGTAGGATTTCCGTGGAGTTTTTTCCTTTCTTTGTGGGAGGTGGGCCAATAAATCTGTAACAATTTTCTTCCAGGAGCCAACTCCCATTCCTTCGCAGAATTACCAGGGTCCCCCCAAGGAAGAGATCGATGGGAGTTGGGCCTCCTAATTCCCCTTCCCCTTCCCTTGTTAATTCCCAAGTCAATGAACCAATCAAGAGATTTTTAGTCCCAGCCACCTTAAATTCCCATTCCCTAGCTCCAACTCCCCCCAAACAAACAGGCTGTATGGGCATGTAAGAGTCACGGTGTGTGTCACGTGAGGCAGGTGGATGCAGGTATGGGAGGCACGGAAGTAAAGCCACTGCAGCGACAGACATGAGGCACTTAATTTGAAAACAGTTACAATCAAGGGACAAGGGACAGAGAAAATCTGGTGTAATTACCAGGTTTGAGCTTTCAGGGTGTTCGCAGTGTTTGAATCTATTGAGGTATTCTAGTTAGTGATATGGCAGGTATAGTACGTTTAAGCACATATTTGTGGTGAAAATTCCATAGCGGGGAGCAGTAGCATTTCTATTCAATCTCGTGTGTACGGCGGTTCAATTTGTTAGACAAATTGATTTTGTCTAGTGGAAAACTCGGCTGTTGCGGTGGCCAGGGTTGATGTCCCGGGAAATGGAGAAATCACTACGATCTACCTCGAGGAATGCAATGGGATAGATTGATATTTACCTTTGATTGCTTGTGTTCGGCTTCTCACCTCCATTGGTCTATTCTGTTTTTCCTATTTTTTTATTGTGATCTCCGTCGCCGGTGTTGAAGTCCTCGCTTCATCGCCGCCGGGTGGGGACTTTGTGTTGTTGGGGGCACCGTTTGACGGTCTGTATCTCGAAGTGGAGGGCGGTTGGCAAAGCGCGGTGGCGGTTGTGCGGTGAGGCAAACTCTACTTCCGATTTGGGTTCATGTGTAGAAGGGATGAGGAGACCGTGTGTGAGTGCAGAATGTTTTGAGATTTACTGTGGGAGAGAGGAAGCAAGAGAGTAGTAGAGGTGGTAGAGATGGAACTGGTGGAACCGTCTGTAATCTTCGACGGTCCGCTTGAGCAGCAAGATTCATGCCGCCTAGCTGTGGTTTTTTTGTTCGCTATAGCATCTTAACAGACGTGTGAGGCACGTGGATGCGTCCGGCCGAGGCACGGAAGTCCAGTCTCTACAGGCACAGACGTTAGGATTCTCGAGGCACTGGTATCAACCATGTGGATGCACAAATGTGTGGTGGCAAAGGCATCCATCCAAAGACTATCTTAGAGAGGCACGGTTGTGAAGTCTTTAGAGTTACAGGCATGTGTCACCACGGTCACGTAAGAATCATGGTTCCGAAAGTGTGGTAGTAGAGGCATGGGTTTGAATGCCTAGTTAGAGAGGATCGGTTGTGGGTCCACATGTGTGAAGTCTCTACAGCATTGGTCGTGCGGTACCACATGCATGTGTTCGAATAAACATTTAAATAGCCACTGTTTAAGGCACGGTTGTGTACGCATAAGAGGCACTGCATTTAAGTCTATGCACAAAGGGACGTGGGGCAGAGGCACGGGAATGATGCTTGTACATGCAGGGACGTGGGGCAGAGGCATGGGTATCAACCCTCTGGAAGTACAAAAGTGCGGTAGTTGTGGCATGCATCCGGATACCTAGTTAGAGAGGCACGGTTGTGAAGTGTGTGGAGTCAGGGTCGTGTGGAAACACAAGCACATACATCATGTCACGTGAGGCATGTGAATGCATGCACACGAGGCACGAAATTGAATCCTCTATAAGCACAGACGTGGGGTTGGGGCACTGCTACTATCAACCCTCTGGATGCACAAGAGTGTCGTAGCAGTGGCATGCGTGCGAATACTCAGTTAGAGAGGCACGGTCCATGTCACGTGAAGCACGTGGGTGGACACATGTGAGGCACGGAAGTGAAGCCTCTATAAGCATGGAGGTGCGGTTCTCGAGGCACTGCTACTATCAACCCTCTGGATACACAAAAGGGTGGTAACAGTGGCATGCGTCAGGAAAGGTGCACGCAGTTCAACATAGTAGCCAAAGAATGCACACTATCTACACAGGCCAGTGAAGTAGGTGCTTAAACAACGTATGCAAAAACGTTTGTACGTGCTTAAACAGACGCTTTGGCGGTTGCTTTTTCCCGTCAACCGCGAGCACTGCCACTCGGCGGTTGTCCCGACACACTGCAATGGCGAGCGCATGTCTACCACCCCCACTACCACGACGAGGCTGTGTCCAACCGCCTCCTCCACGACCCAAACCATGCCACAAAAAGGCAACTCCGCTTCCATTGCTGCTCAATTCTGAAAACACCATTTCCGCTCCATCTCAACTAGCAACTCCCCACAATCTCTGTCTCAAGCCCTCCATAGCTGAGTGATACGTCTCCAACGTATCTATAATTTTTGATTGTTCCATGCTATTATATTATCTGTTTTGGATGTTTAATGGGCTTTATTATGCACTTCTATATTATTTTTAGGACTAACCTATTAACCGAAGGCCCAGTGCAAATTGTTGTTTTTTGCCTATTTCAGTGTTTCGCAGAAAAGGAATATCAAACGGAATCCAAACGGAATGAAACCTTCGAGAGGATCTTTTTTTGGAACAAACGCAATCCAGGAGACTTGGAGTGGAGGTTAAGGAAGCAACGAGGCGGCCACGAGGTAGGGTGACGCGCCCCCACCCTCGTGGGCCCCTTGTGGCTCCACCGACCTACTTCTTTCGCCTATATGTACTCTTATACCCTAAAAACATCCAGGGGAGCCACGAAACTACTTTTCCACCGCCGCAACCTTCTGTACCCGTGAGATCCCATCTGGTGACCTTTTCCGGCAATCTGCCGGAGGGGGATTCGATCATGGAGGGCTTCTACATCAACACCATAGCCTCTCCGATGATGTGTGAGTAGTTTACCACAGACCTTCGGGTCCATAGTTATTAGCTAGATGGCTTCTTCCCTCTCTTTGGATCTCAATACAAAGTTCTCCTCGATGTTCTTGGAGATCAATTCGATGTAATTCTTTTTGTAGTGTGTTTGCCGAGATCCAATGAATTGTGGGTTTATGATTAAGATTATCTATGAACAATATTTGATTCTTCTCTGAATTCTTATATGCATGATTTGATATCTTTGCAAGTCTCTTCGAATTACCAGTTTGGTTTGGCCTACTAGATTGATCTTTCTTGCAATGGGAGAAGTGCTTAGCTTTGGGTTCAATCTTGCGGTGTCCTTTCCCAGTGACAGCAGGGGCAGCAAGGCACGTATTGTATTGTTGCCATCAAGGATAAAAATATGGGGTTTATATCATATTTCTTGAGTTTATCCCCTACATCATATCATCTTGCCTAATGCGTTACTCTGTTCTTATGAACTTAATACTCTAGATGCATGACGGATAGCGGTCGATGTGTGGAGTAATAGTAGTAGATACAGAATCGTTTCGGTCTACTTGACACGGACATGATGCCTATGTTCATGATCATGCCTAGATATCATCATAACTATGCGCTTTTCTATCAATTTCTCGGCAGTAATTTGTTCACCCATTGTAACATATGCTACCTTGAGAGAAGCCACTAGTGAAACCTATAGCCCCCGGGTCTACTTTACATCATATTATTTTCCCGTCAACTAGCTATTTCTGTCGCCGTTTATTTTGCAATCTTTACTTTTCAATCTATACAACAAAAATACCAAAAATATTTATCTTATTATCTCTATCAGATCTCACTTTCGTAAGTGATCGTGAAGGGATTGACAACCCCTTTATCGTGTTGGTTGCGAGGTTCTTGTTTGTTTGTGTAGGTACTAGGCGACTTTCCTGTAGTCTCCTACTGGATTGATACCTTGGTTCTCAAAAACTAAGGAAAATACTTATGCTACTTTGCTGCATCACCCTTTCCTCTTAAAGGGAAAACCAACACATGCTCAAGAGGTAGCAAGAAGGATTTCTGGCGCTATTGCCGAGGAGATCTACGCCAAATCAGGACATACCAAGTACCCATCACAAACTCTTATCCCTCGCATTACATTATTTGACATTTGCCTATCGTTTTCCTCTCCCCCACTTCACCCTTGCCGTTTTATTCGCCAGTTTTCCGTTCGCCCTTTTTCCGTTCGCCTTCTTTCGCTTGCCTCTTGTGTGATTGTTTGTTGGATTGATTGTTTGTCACGATGGCTCAAGATAATACTAAATTATGTGACTTTTCCAATACCAACAATAATGATTTTATTAGCACTCCGATTGCTTCTCTTACCGATGCTGAATCTTGTGAAATTAATACTGTTTTGCTGAATCTTGTCATGAAAGGTCAATTTGCTGGCCTTCCTAGTGAAGATGTCGCTACCCATCTAAACATCTTTGTTGATTTATGTGATATGCAAAAGAAGAAAGATGTGGATAATGATATTGTTAAATTGAAGCTATTTCCGTTTTCTCTTAGATATCGTGCTAAAACTTGGTTCTCTTTTTTGCCTAAAAATAGTATTGATTCATGGAATAAGTGCAAAGATGCTTTTATCTCTAAGTATTTTCCTCCCGCTAAGATCATCTCTCTTAGAAACGATATTATGAACTTTAAGCAACTTGATCATGAGCATGTTGCACAAGCATGGGAGAGGATGAAATTAATGATACGTGATTGCCCTACACACGGTTTGAATTTGTGGATGATTATACGGATATTTTATGTTGGATTAAATTTTGCTGCTAGAAATCTTTTAGATTCGGCCGCGGGAGGCACTTTCATGTAAATCACTTTGGGAGAAGCTACTGAACTCCTAGATAGTATTATGGTTAATTATTATCAATGGCACACCGAAAGATCTACTAATAAAAAAGTTCATGCGATTGAAGAGATTAATGTTTTGAGTGGAAAGATGGACGAACTTATGAAATTGTTTGCTAATAAGAGTGCTTCTTCTGATCCTAATGATATGCCTTTGTCCACTTTGATTGAGAATAATAATGAATCTATGGATGTGAATTTTGTTGGTAGGAACAATTTTGGTAACAACGCATATAGACGAAATTTTAATTCTAGGTCGTTTCCTAGTAATTCCTCTAATAATTATGGTAATTCCTGCAACGACTCTTATGGAAATTTTAATAATATGCCCTCTGATTTTGAGACTAGTGTTAAAGAATTTATGAATTCGCAGAAGAATTTCAATGCTTTGCTTGAAGAAAAATTGCTTAAGATTGGCTAGGAACGTGGATAGAATTTCTCTTGATGTTGATTCTTTGAAACTTAGATCTATTCCACCTAACCATGATATCAATGAGTCTCTCAAAGCCATGAGAATTTCCATTGATGAGTGCAAAGAAAGAACCACTAGGATGTGTGCTAAAAAAGATTGCTTTGTGAAGGCGTGTTCTTCTAGTTTTCATGATAATAATGATGAAGATCTAAAACTGATCGGTGTGTCTCCTATTAAATCTTTGTTTGCCAATATGAATCTTAATAAAGATGGGGCTGGAGATGAGTCAACTTTAGTTAGAAGGCGTCCCAATTAATCGGAGTTTTTAGATCTTGATGCAAAAATTGGTAAAAGTGGGATTGAAGAGGTCAAAACTTTAAATAGCAATGAACCCACTATTTTGGATTTCAAGGAATTTAATTATGATAATTGCTCTTTGATAGATTGTATTTCCTTTTTGCAATCCATGCTAAATTCTCCTCATTCTTATGATCAAAATAAAGTTTTTACTAAACATACCGTTGATGCTTTAATGCAATCCCATGAAGAAAAACTTGAATTAGAAGTTTCTATCCCTAGAAAACTTTATGATGAGTGAGAACCTACTATTAAAATTAAGATTAAAGATCATGAATGCTATGCTTTATGTGATTTGGGTGCTAGTGTTTCCACTATTTCAAAAACTTTGTGTGATGTGTTAGGTTTTCATGAATTTGATGATTGTTCTTTAAATTTGCATCTTGCGGATTCCACCATTAAGAAACCTATGGGAAGGATTAATGATGTTTTTATTGTTGCAAATAGGAATTATGTGCCCGTAGATTTCATCGTTCTTGATATAGATTGCAATCCTACATGTCCAATTATTCTTGGTAGACCTTTCCTTAGAACGATTGGTGCAATTATTGACATGAAAGAAGGAAATATTAGATTCCAATTTCCGTTAAGGAAAGGTATGGAACACTTTCCTAGAAAGAAAATTAAATTACCTTGTGAATCTATTATGAGAGCCACATATGGATTGCATACCAAAGATGATAATACCTATATCTATTCTTGCTTTTATGCCTAGCTAGGGGCATTAAACGATAGCGCTTGTTGGGAGGCAACCCAATTTTATTTTTGTTCATTGCTTTTTGTTCCTGTTTAGTAATAAATAAATCATCTATCCTCTGTTATGATTGTGTTTTTTATGTTTTAATTAATGTTTGTGCCAAGTAAAGCCTTTAGGATCTTCTTGGATGATTGTTATTTGATCTTGCTGAAAAAATAGAAAGTATGCACTCACGAGAATAATTTTCATTTTTTACCAGAGAGCGATAAAATACTAATTCGAACTGCAGTAGACCATTATACAAATTATTTAGGATGTCCTGATTTCTCAGGATTTTTAGAGTTATAGAAGTATTCGAAACCTACAGATTACTACAGACTGTTCTGTTTTTGACAGATTCTGTTTTTTGTGTGTTGTTTGCTTATTTTGATGAATCTATGGCTAGTATCGGGGGTATGAACCATAGAGAAGTTGTAATACAGTATGTTTAACACCAAAACAAATAAAGAATGAGCTTATTACAGTACCTTAAGGTGATTATTTGTTTTCTTATACTAATGGAGCTCATGAGATTTTTGGTTGAGTTTTGTGTTGTGAAGTTTTCATGTTTTTGGGTAAAGATTTGATGGATTTCGGAACAAGGAGTGGAAATAGCCTAAGCTTGGGGATGCCCAAGGCACCTCAAGGCAAAATTCAAGGACAACCAAAATCCTAAGCTTGGGGATGCCCGGGAAGGCATCCCCTCTTTCGTCTTCATCTATTAGTAACTTTACTTGAGGCTATATTTTTATTCAACACATGATATGTGTTTTGCTTGGGGCGTCTTGTATGATTTGAGACTTTGCTTTTAGTTTACCACAATCGTCCTTGCTGTACACACCTTTTGGGAGAGACACACATGAATCGGAATTTATTAGAATACTTTATGTGCTTCACTTATATCTTTTGAGCTAGATAATTTTGCTCTAGTGCTTCACTTATATCTTTTTAGAGCACGTTGGCGGTTTTATTTTATAGAGATTATTGATCTCTCATGCTTCACTTATATTATTTTGAGAGTCTTTTAGAATGGCATGGTAATTTGTTTTGGCTATAAAATTAGTCCTAATATGATAGGCATCCAAGATGGTATAATAAAAACTTTCATATAGAGTGCATTAAATGTTATGAGAAGCTTGATACTTGATAGTTGTTTTGAGATATAAAGATGGTAATATTAGAGTTGTGCTAGTTGAGTAATTGTGGAATTGATAAATACTTGTGTTGAAGTTGGCAAGTCCCGTAGTATGCATGTATGGTAAATGTTGTGTGACAAATTTGAAGCATGGGGTGTTCTTTGATTGCTTTCCTTATGAGTGGCGGTCGGGGACGAGCGATGGTCTTTTCCTACCAATCTATCCCCCTAGGAGCATGTGCGTAGTGCTTGGTTTTGATGACTTGTAGATTTTTGCAATAAGTATGTGAGTTCTTTATGACTAATGTTGAGTCCATGGATTATACGCACTCTCACCCTTCCATCATTGCTAGCCTCTTCGGTACCGTGCATTGCCCTTTCTCACCTCGAGAGTTGGTGCAAACTTTGCCGGTGCATCCAAACCCTGTGATATGATACACTCTATCACACATAAGCCTCCTTATATCTTCCTCAAAACAGCCACCATACCTACCTATTATGGCATTTCCATAGCCATTCCGAAATATATTGCCATGCAACTTTCCGCCGTTCTGTTTATTATGACACGCTCCATCATTGTCATATTGCCTTGCATGATCATGTAGTTGACATCGTATTTGTGGCAAAGTCACCTTCATAATTCTTTCATACATGCCACTCTTGATTCATTGCATACCCCGGTACACCGTCGGAGGCATTCATATAAAGTCATATTTTTTTTCTAAGTATCGAGTTGTAAGTAAATAAAAGTGTGATGATTTTCATTATTAGAGCATTATCCCATGTGAGGAAAGTTCTTCGAGAAAAAAAAGAGAGAAAAAAGAGGGAAAGAAAAAATGAGAGAAAAAGAGAGAAGGGGCAATGTTACTATCCTTTTTCCACACTTGTGCTTCAAAGTAGCACCATGATCTTCATGATAGAGAGTATCCTATTAACCGAAATTCTGTTTTTATCATTTACCTACTCGAGGACGAGCAGGAATTAAGCTTGGGGATGCTTGATACGTCTCCAATGTATCAATATTTTTTTATTATTCCATGCTATTATATTATCTATTTTGGATGTTTAATGGGCTTTATTATGCACTTTGATATTATTTTTGGGACTAACCTATTAACCGAAGGCCCAATGCAAATTGATGTTTTTTTTGCCTATTTCAGTGTTTCGCACAAAAGGAATATCAAATGGAATCCAAACGGAATGAAACCTTCGCGAGGATCTTTTTTGGAAATAACGCAATCCAGGAGACTTGGAGTGGAGGTCAAGGAAGCAACGAGGCGGCCACGAGGTAGGGCGGCGCAACCAGGGCATGCGCGCCCCCCACCCTCGTGGGCCCCTCGTGGCTCCACCGACCTACTTCTTTCGCCTATATATACTCTTATACCCTAAAAACATCCAGGGGAGCCACGAAACCACTTTTCCACCGCCACAACCTTCTGTACCCGTGAGATCCCATTTGGGGACATTTTCCGGCGATCTACCGGAGGGGGATTCGATCACGGAGGGCTTCTACATCAACACCATAGCCTCTCTGATGATGTGTGAGTAGTTTACCACATACCTTCGGGTCCATAGTTATTAGCTAGATGGCTTCTTATCTCTCTTTGGATCTCAATACAAAGTTCTCCTCGATGTTCTTGGAGATCTATTCGATGTAATTCTTTTTGCGTTGTGTTTGCCGAGATCCGATGAATTGTGGGTTTATGATTAAGATTATCTATGAACAATATTTGATTCTTCTCTGAATTCTTATATGCATGATTTGATATCTTTGCAAGTCTCTTCGAATTATCAGTTTGGTTTGGCCTACTAGATTGATCTTTCTTGCAATGGGAGAAGTGCTTAGCTTTGGATTCAATCTTGCGGTGTCCTTTCCTAGTGACAGCAGGGGCAGCGAGGCATGTATTGTATTGTTGCCATCAAGGATAAAAGGATGGGGTTTATATCATATTGCTTGAGTTTATCCCTCTACATCATGTCATCTTGCCTAATGCGTTACTCTGTTCTTATGAACTTAATACTCTAGATGCATGTTGGATAGCGGTCGATGTGTGGAGTAATATTAGTAGATGAAGAATCGTTTCGGTCTACTTGACACGGACGTGATGCCTATGTTCATGAGAATGCCTAGATATCATTATAACTATGCGCTTTTCTATCAATTGCTCGGCAGTAATTTGTTCACCCACCGTAACATATGCTACCTTGAGAGAAGCCACTAGTGAAACCTATGGCCCCGGGTCTACTTTACATCATACTATTTACCCGTCAACTAGCTATTTCTATCGTTGTTTATTTTGCAATCTTTACTTTTCAATCTATACAACAAAAATACCAAAAATATTTATCTTATTATCTCTATCAGATCTCACTTTCGTAAGTGATCGTGAAGGGATTTACAACCCCTTTATCATGTTGGTTGCGAGGTTCTTGTTTGTTTGTGCAGGTACTAGGCGACTTGCGTGTAGTCTCCTACTGGATTGATACCTTGGTTCTCAAAAACTGAGGGAAATACTTACGCTACTTTGCTGCATCACGATTTCCTCTTCAAGGGAAAACCAACACATGCTCAAGAGGTAGCACTAAGGAGGGTAATGGCGGAGGAACCATCTGCCAAGCGTCCCCGTGGTGAGACATCCGACAAGACCACCGAGGTCAATGACGTTCAGGTCCCCGGTCAGAAGCTCGACTACACCAGGTACCTCAAGGAGGTTGACATCCATGGTAAGGAGAAGCTGGATGTCGTATGCACCAGCAATCCAGATGAAGCAGACAAGATGATCACCGGGATCAGGAAGAGGGTCGGCGGCTTGTACCCTCGGTACATCGGCGTTTATGTGGAGTATACTAGGGAAGACGAACCTCTGCAGAGGGCAGTAGTTCTACAAAATGGTGAACCATCCTACAAATTCAACCTCTTCATGCATCTGTTTAATTAGTGATGCACCCTGAAATTTGATTAAATTTGTTTATGAACTTGATGTACTTGTGAAGTTTCTGAAGTAGATGTAGTAGAATAGATTTTGAACCTGACGCGCCAGATTAGTTTATGAATTTGATGCACTAGATCAATTTATGAATTTAATGTACGAGATTATTTTCTGAACTTGATGTTCTAGTGTAGTTTCTATTCTTGATGCAATACTACGGTTTCTTGAATTGATGTAATAAAGTAGCTAAGAAGCAGATAGATCATTGACTCAAGTGTAAATACCAAAAGAAAAATAACATGTTGTGCTTGAATTTAATTTCTGAACTTTGTATAGTAGTTGATGGATTCACCTTCAATCTATCATCCCCCTTGCAGGCCCAAGAGCCTACGCCCGTTCCTGAAGGAGGACAAGTTATACACCTTTGCCGCTTCAATATTGAAGGTGACAAATAGAAGCTGCAGAAATCTGGTTTGGAGATCAACCCCGACAAGTACATCGACATCCAACGCAAGTGGAGAGTTCTGTTCAAGGAAAGAAAGAGGTTCCACTCGTTGGCTGATGTTGCAGGAAGCGTGATCCACCCATTCGACAACAAGATGAGAAAAAGATTGACAGGGATGAAGACCATAAACTCCGGGGGATCAACCCACTGCCAAATTACCTCATCGAGTATGCATCGATAGATGCGTACGCCACTTACGAGTCATGGAAGAAAATTGAAAACATCGGAGAAGGTCTAGAGAGTGCAAAAGAGGTAGAGAAGAATTACGATGATCCCTACTACGGCTACTAGTGATGACGAAAACTTAAAAATCTGGCCTTGGATTTGCTTGTGTTTGTGCTTGTCCTTTCTATTGTTTCAAGTTCGTAGTTTACTTCTATTAGAATGAACCAGTTTCTAATGTCATTTGTATTAGGTTAAACAAGTTTGCTTATGTCAATTTCGTAGTTTGTTTATATGATTGAACAAGTTATTTTCACACGACAGTGGCTCTAGAAGTAGTTATGTTGCTCTTCACTCTAAGAACAACAAAATACAAAGCAGTCTTGGATGCTAAGTACAGTTTAGTTGGGCACACAAGTACTGCCACAAAAAAAGTCCTAGAAGTACAGTGAAAAATAATGACAAAAAAGGTGCCATCACACTAAATGCCGTAAGTTCTAGCCGATCAAAACATTCAATACTAAATAAATCAGTTTCTATCGGCAGACTAAGGCATAGCCTAGTGGTGGGAAGGGGTTGATGCCTTCCCACCCACCCAGGTTCAAGGCATGGTACTTGCAATTTGGGTTTGTCGCATCAATTATACTGTAGGGGCCTCCTTTATGGTCTTTCTTTAAAAAATCAGTTTCTACCGGGCCGAAAAATTAATAAGCACTACGACAAAAAATCCTAAGAAGCATCATTTGGCATTTTCTTAAGCACTAACGGGTTAAGGATAACAGTTCCAGTACTTCAAAAACACTAAGTACATTTAGAGACCATCAGTTAGAGAGGCACAGTTGTGAAATTTCTAGAGCCACTGTCGTGTGGCTCCAGAGGCATGGGATTGAATAGACATTTAGAGAACCACGTCATGAGGTACGGGTGTGTAAGCACCAGAGCCACTGTCGTGTGGCTCTAGGGGCATGGACTTCACTTCCGTGCCTCCGGCCTCCGGCACAGGTTTGAAGTCTCTACATAAGTGAAGGCACCACAAGCATCCAAAGGCACAGAAGTGAAGGCACCACAAGCATCCAGAGGCACGTGGACCGAGTAGGAGAGGTGAGGTCCAAATACTCAGTTAGAGGGGCACGGTTTTGAAGTGTCCAGAGCCACGGGGGTGTGACACCATGGGGGCATGTAAGAGTCACAACAAGTGTCATGTGAGGAACGTGGATGCAGGTACGGAAGGCACGGGGCGGACTTGGGACTTCTCGATGCACGGGTATCAACCATGTGGATGCACAAGAGTGTGGTGGCAGAGGCATGTGTGTGAATGCTCTGTTAGAGATGCACGGTTGTGACGTCTGCGAAGCCACATGGGTGTGGTACCGCGACCACGTAAGAGTCATGGGGCATGACACGTTAGGCACGTGGATGCAGGCACGGAAGGCACGAAAGTGAAGCCACCAGAGGCACAGATGTTGGGTTTCTCGAGGCGAACAGGTATCAACCCCGTGGGTGCACAAAAGTGTGGTACCAGAGGCATGCTTCCGAATACGCAGTTAGGGAGTCATAGTTGTGAAGCCTATAGAGTCACGCGTGTCTGGCATCACGGGCATGTAAGAGTCATGGTAGGGGCGTGGGGCTTCGCGAGGCACCGGTCTCAACCCTCTGGACGCATGGTGGTGTGGTAGGAGAGGCATGCTCACTACTAGGAAAAGGCATGTTAGTGGCGCACCTATTTTGGCCATTAATGACGCACTATAGGTGCGCCGCTATCATCATGCCACTAGTAACAAGTACTAATGGCGCACCCCTGGTGCGCCATTAGTATACCAGATAATAGTGGCGCACCACATAGTTTGCCATTACTATCTGACTTAGTAATGGCGCACTAGATATGTGGTGCGCCATTACTAACAATTCTTTTTCAAAAAAATCAATTTTTTTCGTTTTTTTCTTAATCTCGGGCCACTATGGCTTAATCTCGAGTCAATATGCTTAATCTCAAGTCAAATCGCACTCCATGGTCAAACTTCTCAGAAGGTCACCCATCCTCACACTACTCCAGCCCGAGCACGCTTAACTTCACAGTTCTATCCAACCCCAGCACCAGCTCACTTAACAAGCACTTGTTGATATATCTATCATATTAGTCCTATTAAACCTTGTTGATGTCTATGACTTTGTTCATGTTCATGAGTGTGATGAAATTTTGAAAAAATATTTCAAACTTCCCAGTCATATTACGTATCATATTTTGAACATTTTTTCAAAAAACAAAATTCGAAACCAATTTTTTTTCTGTTACTAGTGGCGCACCTACCAAATGGTGCGCCATTACTAAGTTTGATTATTTTTCCATTTCCCCCCTCTAGATCTTAAAATCCCCGTATCTTTCGTTCTGTTAGGTTTTTTGGGATTCTAAAAATCTTCAACGGGGTTTCCCCGGTTGAATTCGGATGTAAATTTTCGAGTAGATGATTTTTCATATAAAAACTTTTTAATCCGAGTTCGTATGCAAAAGTTATGCCCATTTTACTAAATTCCAGAGAGATTTTGCAAATAAAGTCAAAATTCATATTTGTAAATTTTCCCAACAACTAGACCACATATCACATGGGAAACTTAGTTTCTTTATCTTTTGACATTTCCATCATTTTCTTTTATTTTTTCTAAAACTGAAAAGGCGGTCCAGGGGGGGGGGTGCAAAGAAAGTTAGTAATGGCGCACCTTCACAAAGTGCGCCATTACTATGTGTATGACTTGGTCAATCCTTAGTCAAAGTTAGTAATGGCGCACTTAATGTAGGTGCGCCATTACTAAGTTTGACATAGTAATGGCGCACCTATGCAAAGTGCGCCATTACTGAGTTTGACCAAGGTTTGACCCAGTCATACACATAGTAATGACGCACTTTGTACAGGTGCGCCATGCTAACATTTTTTTTATTTTTTTTTCAAAACTAGTAATGGCGCACCACAACCAGGTGCACCATTAGTAATATGTCAATAATGGCGTACCTGTATCTGTTGCGCCACTGCTATATAGCAGTGGCGCACCACATACATGTTGCACCATTAATGTCCATATTAGCTATAGCCCTTTTTGTAGTAGTGGATTGCGAATACTGAGATAGGGAGGCATCATTGTGGATGCACAGGTGTGAAATCTCTAAAGGCACGGGTGTGTGGCACCACAGGCATTGGTTCGAATACTCATTTAGAGAGTCACGCCTGTACTCAGGCCAGATGCACACAGCACTATAGGTTGGTGGCATTCCGAAACACACGGTTGCACAGAGGGGGAATCTCTGTGTAACATCAAAGTCACAGGCGATCACGCATGAAAAGTATGTGGAGTCATGGCGCGGGGGTCAAAATGGCAATTATTTTCCAGGATCAAAACAACTTGAGTAGTTGTTATACTGTTAGAGGAGTGAATGATGTCTGTAACCCGGCGTGACCAATGATGAACTGACTCTCCCTCGCGTTGGACGCAATGCCGCAGGTCAACAATCATCATCGGGAGTTTGCAAGTTCCTTGGAAATTCTTGATGAAGTGCTCCTTCAATTCTTCCCATGTGTTGATGGAGTTGGGGGCAGGTTCTTCAGCCATGTATGGGCCGGCCCCTCCAACATCATAGTCAGGTACTTGGCACAAACTGCGTCACTAACATCCAACATATCCATGGTGATCTCGTAGCTCTCGATCCAAGCAGTCGTCTCAAGATCAGTCATGTAATTGGGGACCTTGCGGGGCCCTTTGAAATCTTTGGGCATGCGCTCATTGCGTAGAGCCAACGCTAGACAGGGTATCCCGATGGTTCTGATACTTGAAGCTAATTGGGTTGTAGCAGGCGGTACTTGCGCTGTCGTGGTTGCTGCCTCTGCTACACGTTGAGCCCGAGTCGTGTCGACGATTGCCTAAGCGTCCGAGCCCCCAAGTCGAGCCGGGTCATGTACTGCTCACATCACCGATGAGCACTGCTGGAGACCGCGGGTGACTCAGCATGGCGGCTCCTGCTGCGGCTCGGGTGCGGGGTAGAGTGGAGTCGTTGCTGATTGTAAGAGTAGTTTGCTTGCTGGGCAACCATAGTCTTTAACATCTCAATGGCGTTCCGGGCCTCGATCTCAACTAGCAATTCCTTGTGATCGGAAGCGCGGCCAAGTTGGTTACTCCTGTCAACAGGTTATCAACGGGATTGGATAAGTGACCCACCAGCATCAGGAAACGTTGCAGAGGCATCTGAACAATTGGAGGGCGAGGGGTTGGCTCATGCTGGGGATGTTGAGCCGGCTAATGAGCTTGAACCGGTGGTGGATGTCCATCTCTGTTCGGGGGTGCGACCCGGGTTAATTGGGGTATAACTAGTTCTTCCGGGCTCCTGTCCCAGCCCCGGGAACAGGCACGTCTTGCCGCATGTTGAAAGTCGCATGGGCTCAAAATCAGGTGGCAGGCGGCTCATATGTATCCTCTGATGAACCGCCTCTGAAGCACTATGATGGAGGCCCATGCGCCAGGCTTCGATTTTCAGGCACTCTACCTCATTATGGACCTGAGTCTACAGCTCCACCATGCGAGCGTTTTTAGCATTGATATCTTCCTGGACCTTTGCCATCTGTTCGCGAAGTTTAGTCACCTCCGTGTTACGTTCTGCCTAATTCTTCGCAGGCACCAGTGTCTCAAGGAGTGTTTCTAAGGCGGCTGCCAACCCTGCTAAAGCTTGAGCCGGTAGTATGGCTGAGCCGGCCGCTCCCGAAGCTGGCGCTGAGGTGCCGGTTTTCATCGTAGAGCCAGCCGCTGCGGTGTTAAGAGCCGGAGCAGTGCCTAACATATAGACGGTAGCCCAGAGTGGTGTGTCGAAAGTGTCCCGGGCCAGCTCATCATCAGAGTAGCTCCCGAGCCCACCATCATAAAGTGAAAGGATCGACTCGGTTTCGCCGACCGAAGACTCGCCATCAGAATAGACAAGAGTGTCCCCGCCAGACACGGAGTTGTCCGCGAGATCGACTCCCTGAGTGAAGACGTGCTTTCGGCCGGCTTGAGCCCGGCCGGGTTGGGAGCACCGAGCCGGCTCGATGATGTCGGTGTAGATGTCTGGCTCGGGTCCTGACTCGCTAATCTTGGCGATGAAGACATGGATCTTGCCAAAGGGTACCCGGTACCCGTACTCAATCGAGTCGGCCTCAGGGCCTCAGCATGAATCGTCAATGTAGAGCTTGCCACGGTGACTATTGGTCATCCGGACGATCGCATATCCCTCGCCCTGGGAGAGCTCCCTCCAAGAACTCAACACCGCCAAGCGATAGCCCCACGGTGGGCGCCAACTGTCATGGTTTTGTCACGTTAGGTGTCCTAATGAAAGAACTTAGTCGTGAGGCCATCGTGGGTAGGTGGTAGCTTGAACGGGGTTGATCAAAATCGAGAGACAAGGGTTTACCTAGGTTCGGCCCCTCACGGTGGAGGTAATAGCCTACTTCCTACTTGATTATTGCTTGAGATCTTGATTATAAGGGTGCAACTTGGCTAACCTACTACTCGAGGGCTTGTAACTTATCTTTCCTACCTCAGGGACTCTCCTTTATATACAGGTAGAGGCCCTGGGCTTACAACAGTGTCCGGGTCAAAGTACAACCCGTGACCTAATCTACTTCTTACTTATCTTACCTTCCAAGTAAGGGAGTTTCCTTTGTCTCCTTGTCGAGCCGGCCCGCTCCATGAGTCGCCTCCTGGGCCTTGGATGTCATAATCTTTACGGCCCACACAGCTAGTCTGATAACGACCCGCCATGTGGTTCCATGTCATTCCTGGTTGGGTACCGTGGGGTATATCCCCAATAGTGATGCCTCGAGTCCCGTGAGCTAGTGCATGTCCGATGTCTTACTCTACCTCGCTGGCGACCGCACCATCACTCTGAGGGGCGCAGCCGGCCGTCGTACATGGATACGGCAAAGCCAGACGAGCTCCGCTCTAGATTAGGTTTCACGTTGCATGTAATTGTGTCGATTTGAGATTTGTAATTGAAGTATCCAATTGTGAAAACGATAACTTGAGGTGTGACTGGTCACTATCCATAGACGGATCTAGGCGCGTCAGCGGATGTTTGATGGTCCAGATTTGGTGTATTTGGTTGTATATGCTCTTAGATGCAAAACTAGCAATAGAGCTAAGGGCACTCCAATGTACAGACACACTATCCGTCAATGAATGCGTCTCGACGCGTCCGTGTACAGTGATATGGGGGCCAGTGACGCGAACTCGATTTCGAATTTGTGTTTGTGTGCAGAAGGAAGGAGGAGACCGTGCGGGAGTGAGGAAGGTTTCGACATTTACTATGCGAGAGGGGAAGCAAGAGAGTAGAAGAGGGAGGGAGAGATGGAAACCATTGAACTGTCTCTAATCTTCAACCGTCCATTTAAGTATCAAGATTCGTTCTACTTGGCTGGGTTTTTTTTGTTTGCTAGCATTTTTTATTTTAGTGGTGAGACTGGTAGTGCGGAAGTGAAGCCTCTCTACATGCATGTGGATGCAGGCACACGAGGCATGGAAGTGCAGGTTCTACAAGCACGTGGATGAAGGCACAGGAGGCGCAGAAGTGAAGCTTGTAACACTCAGTTAGAGAGGCACAGTTGTGAAGTCTGTAAAGCCACGGAGGCTTGCAACCATGGGGCATTTAAGGGTCATGGCAAGTGTCAAGTGAGGCACATGGATGTAGGCACAGGAGGCACGACATTGAAGGCAACACAGGCACAGACTTGCGGCTTCTCGAGGCACGGGTATCAACCCTGTGGATGTACAAGAGTGTGGTGGCAGAGGCATGTTTCAGAATGCTCGGTTACAGAGGCACGGTTGTGAAGTCTCGGGAGCCACGCGGGCATGGCAGTGGGACCACATAAGACTCACGGCGCCTGTCACGTTAGGCACGTGGGTGCAGGCACAAAAGTGAAGCCACCACAGGTACGTACGTGGGGTTTCTCGAGTCATGGGTGTGGACCCTCTGGATGCACAAAAATGTGGTGGCTGAGGCATGGGTCTGAATACTTAGTTAGAGAACCACGGTTGTGAAGTCATGTGGGTGTGGCACTATGGGGCATGTAAGAATCACGACAAGTGTCACATGAGGCATGTGGATGTAGGCACGGGAGGCATAACATTGAAGGCAACACAGGCACGGACTTGTGGCTTCTTGAGGCACGGGTATCCACACTATGGATGCACAAGAGTGTGGTGGCAGAGGCATGTGTCAGAATGCTCGGTTACATAGGCACGGTTGTGAAGTCTCAGGAGCCACGCGGGCATGGCACCAGGACCACGTAAGACTCACGGCGCCGTTCACGTTAGGCACGTGGGTGCAGGCACGGACGACACAAAAGTGAAGCCACCACAGGCATGTACGTGGGCCCTCTGGATGCACAAAAATGTGGTGGCAGAGTCATGGGTCCAAATACTCGGTTAGAGAACCACTGTTGTGAAGTCACGCGGGTGTGGCACTATCAGCGCGTTTGGTTGTTTAAGGGAAAGGGATTGGGAATTTATGAGAGGGAGTTGCCTGAGGGATTAGGCTTGGCAAGTGGACTATTAGTCCTAATCCCACGTTTGGTGTGGGGTGGGAATTATATGTGGGAATAATTCTAATGAACAATGGAGAAAGAAGGGGACACGCAAATGTTGAAACAAAATCGTAACATGTGAAGGCAAAAAAGAGAGTAGAAAAGGGAAATAGATCTGCATCGGTCTGTGAAGGAAAGATAAATGAATCAAACTTTGTTACGTAGCAAAATCAGATGGGCTACAAGCTGCTGCCTGCCCCTCTTGCATGAGATGTGCTCATGCTTGGCATTGCATCTGCAGATTAGTAAATAGTTAGAGCTGGCTGATTTATTTGGAGGAAAAATGATGTCGCTGCAAGTAGGATTTCCGTGGAGTTTTTTCCTTTCTTTGTGGGAGGTGGGCCAATAAATCTGTAACAATTTTCTTCCAGGAGCCAACTCCCATTCCTTCGCAGAATTACCAGGGTCCCCCCAAGGAAGAGATCGATGGGAGTTGGGCCTCCTAATTCCCCTTCCCCTTCCCTTGTTAATTCCCAAGTCAATGAACCAATCAAGAGATTTTTAGTCCCAGCCACCTTAAATTCCCATTCCCTAGCTCCAACTCCCCCCAAACAAACAGGTTGTATGGGCATGTAAGAGTCACGGTGTGTGTCACGTGAGGCAGGTGGATGCAGGTACGGGAGGCACGGAAGTAAAGCCACTGCAGTGACAGACATGAGGCACTTAATTTGAAAACAGTTACAATCAAGGGACAAGGGACAGAGAAAATCTGGTGTAATTACCAGGTTTGAGCTTTCAGGGTGTTCGCAGTGTTTGAATCTATTGAGGTATTCTAGTTAGTGATATGGCAGGTATAGTACGTTTAAGCACATATTTGTGGTGAAAATTCCATAGCGGGGAGCAGTAGCATTTCTATTCAATCTCGTGTGTACGGCGGTTCAATTTGTTAGACAAATTGATTTTGTCTAGTGGAAAACTCGGCTGTTGCGGTGGCCAGGGTTGATGTCCCGGGAAATGGAGAAATCACTACGATCTACCTCGAGGAATGCAATGGGATAGATTGATATTTACCTTTGATTGCTTGTGTTCGGCTTCTCACCTCCATTGGTCTATTCTGTTTTTCCTATTTTTTTTATTGTGATCTCCGTCGCCGGTGTTGAAGTCCTCGCTTCATCGCCGCTGGGTGGGGACTTTGTGTTGTTGGGGGCACCGTTTGACGGTCTATATCTCAAAGTGGAGGGCGGTTGGCAAAGCGCGGTGGCGGTTGTGCGGTGAGGCAAACTCTACTTCGGATTTGGGTTCATGTGTAGAAGGGATGAGGAGACCGTGTGTGAGTGCAGAATGTTTTGAGATTTACTGTGGGAGAGAGGAAGCAAGAGAGTAGTAGAGGTGGTAGAGATGGAACTGGTGGAACCGTCTGTAATCTTCGACGGTCCGCTTGAGCAGCAAGATTCATGCCGCCTAGCTGTGGTTTTTTTGTTCGCTATAGCATCTTAACAGACGTGTGAGGCACGTGGATGCGTCCGGCCGAGGCACGGAAGTCCAGTCTCTACAGGCACAGACGTTAGGATTCTCGAGGCACTGGTATCAACCCTGTGGATGCACAAATGTGTGGTGGCAAAGGCATCCATCCGAAGACTATCTTAGAGAGGCACGGTTGTGAAGTCTTTAGAGTTACAGGCATGTGTCACCACGGTCACGTAAGAATCATGGTTCCGAAAGTGTGGTAGTAGAGGCATGGGTTTGAATGCCTAGTTAGAGAGGATCGGTTGTGGGTCCACATGTGTGAAGTCTCTACAGCATTGGTCGTGCGGTACCACATGCATGTGTTCGAATAAACATTTAAATAGCCACTGTTTAAGGCACGGTTGTGTACGCATAAGAGGCACTGCATTTAAGCCTATGCACAAAGGGACATGGGGCAGAGGCACGGGAATGATGCTTGTACATGCAGGGACGTGGGGTAGAGGCATGGGTATCAACCCTCTGGAAGTACAAAAGTGCGGTAGTTGTGGCATGCATCCGGATACCCAGTTAGAGAGGCACGGTTGTGAAGTGTGTGGAGTCACGGTCGTGTGGAAACACAAGCACATACATCATGTCACGTGAGGCATGTGAATGCATGCACACGAGGCACGAAATTGAATCCTCTATAAGCACAGACGTGGGGTTGGGGCACTGCTACTATCAACCCTCTTGATGCACAAGAGTGTCGTAGCAGTGGCATGCGTGCGAATACTCAGTTAGAGAGGCACGGTCCATGTCACGTGAAGCACGTGGGTGGACACATGTGAGGCACGGAAGTGAAGCCTCTATAAGCATGGAGGTGCGGTTCTCGAGGCACTGCTACTATCAACCCTCTGGATACACAAAAGGGTGGTAACAGTGGCATGCGTCGGGAAAGGTGCACGCAGTTCAACATAGTAGCCAAAGAATGCACACTATATACACAGGCCAGTGAAGTAGGTGCTTAAACAACGTATGCAAAAACGTTTGTACGTGCTTAAACAGACGCTTTGGCGGTTGCTTTTTCCCATCAACCGCGAGCACTGCCACTCGGCGGTTGCCCCGACACACTGCAATGGCGAGCGCATGTCTACCACCCCCACTATCACGATGAGGCTGCGTCCAACCGCCTCCTCCACGACCCAAACCATGCCACAAAAAGGCAACTCCGCTTCCATTGCTGCTCAATTCTGAAAAGACCATTTCCGCTCCATCTCAACTAGCAACTCCCCACAATCTCTGTCTCAAGCCCTCCATAGCTGAGTGATACTTCTCCAACGTATCTATAATTTTTGATTGTTCCATGCTATTATATTATCTGTTTTGGATGTTTAATGGGCTTTATTATGCACTTCTATATTATTTTTAGGACTAACCTATTAACCGAAGGCCCAGTGCAAATTGTGGTTTTTTGCCTATTTCAGTGTTTCGCAGAAAAGGAATATCAAACGGAATCCAAACGGAATGAAACCTTTGAGAGGATCTTTTTTTGGAACAAACGCAATCCAGGAGACTTGGAGTGGAGGTTAAGGAAGCAACGAGGCGGCCACGAGGTAGGGTGACGCGCCCCCACCCTCGTGGGCCCCTTGTGGCTCCACCGACCTACTTCTTTCGCCTATATATACTCTTATACCCTAAAAACATCCAGGGGAGCCACGAAACTACTTTTCCACCGCCGCAACCTTCTGTACCTGTGAGATCCCATCTGGTGACCTTTTCCGGCAATCTGCCGGAGGGGGATTCGATCATGGAGGGCTTCTACATCAACACCATAGCCTCTCCGATGATGTGTGAGTAGTTTACCACAGACCTTCGGGTCCATAGTTATTAGCTAGATGGCTTCTTCTCTCTCTTTGGATCTCAATACAAAGTTCTCCTCGATGTTCTTGGAGATCAATTCGATGTAATTCTTTTTGTAGTGTGTGTGCCGAGATCCAATGAATTGTGGGTTTATGATTAAGATTATCTATGAACAATATTTGATTCTTCTCTGAATTCTTATATGCATGATTTGATATCTTTGCAAGTCTCTTTGAATTACCAGTTTGGTTTGGCCTACTAGATTGATCTTTCTTGCAATGGGAGAAGTGCTTAGCTTTGGGTTCAATCTTGCGGTGTCCTTTCCCAGTGACAGCAGGGGCAACAAGGCACGTATTGTATTGTTGCCATCAAGGATAAAAATATGGGGTTTACATCATATTTCTTGAGTTTATACCCTACATCATATCATCTTGCCTAATGCGTTACTCTGTTCTTATGAACTTAATACTCTAGATGCATGACGGATAGCGGTCGATGTGTGGAGTAATAGTAGTAGATACAGAATCGTTTCGGTCTACTTGACACGGACATGATGCCTATGTTCATGATCATGCCTAGATATCATCATAACTATGCGCTTTTCTATCAATTGCTCGGCAGTAATTCGTTCACCCATTGTAACATATGCTACCTTGAGAGAAGCCACTAGTGAAACCTATAGCCCCCGGGTCTACTTTACATCATATTATTTTCCCGTCAACTAGCTATTTCTATCGCCGTTTATTTTGCAATCTTTACTTTTCAATCTATACAACAAAAATACCAAAAATATTTATCTTATTATCTCTATCAGATCTCACTTTCGTAAGTGATCGTGAAGGGATTGACAACCCCTTTATCGTGTTGGTTGCGAGGTTCTTGTTTGTTTGTGTAGGTACTAGGCGACTTTCCTGTAGTCTCCTACTGGATTGATACCTTGGTTCTCAAAAACTAAGGAAAATACTTATGCTACTTTGCTGCATCACCCTTTCCTCTTAAAGGGAAAACCAACACATGCTCAAGAGGTAGCAAGAAGGATTTCTGGCGCTATTGCCGAGGAGATCTACGCCAAATCAGGACATACCAAGTACCCATCACAAACTCTTATCCCTCGCATTACATTATTTGACATTTGCCTCTCGTTTTCCTCTCCCCCACTTCACCCTTGCCGTTTTATTCGCCAGTTTTCCGTTCGCCCTTTTTCCGTTCGCCTTCTTTCGCTTGCCTCTTGTGTGATTGTTTGTTGGATTGATTGTTTGTCACGATGGCTCAAGATAATACTAAATTATGTGACTTTTCCAATACCAACAATAATGATTTTATTAGCACTCCGATTGCTTCTCTTACCGATGCTGAATCTTGTGAAATTAATACTGTTTTGCTGAATCTTGTCATGAAAGGTCAATTTGCTGGCCTTCCTAGTGAAGATGTCGCTACCCATCTAAACATCTTTGTTGATTTATGTGATATGCAAAAGAAGAAAGATGTGGATAATGATATTGTTAAATTGAAGCTATTTCCGTTTTCTCTTAGATATCGTGCTAAAACTTGGTTCTCTTTTTTGCCTAAAAATAGTATTGATTCATGGAATAAGTGCAAAGATGCTTTTATCTCTAAGTATTTTCCTCCCGCTAAGATCATCTCTCTTAGAAACGATATTATGAACTTTAAGCAACTTGATCATGAGCATGTTGCACAAGCATGGGAGAGGATGAAATTAATGATACGTGATTGCCCTACACACGGTTTGAATTTGTGGATGATTATACGGATATTTTATGTTGGATTAAATTTTGCTGCTAGAAATCTTTTAGATTCGGCCGCGGGAGGCACTTTCATGTAAATCACTTTGGGAGAAGCTACTGAAATCCTAGATAATATTATGGTTAATTATTATCAATGGCACACCGAAAGATCTACTAATAAAAAAGTTCATGCGATTGAAGAGATTAATGTTTTGAGTGGAAAGATGGACGAACTTATGAAATTGTTTGCTAATAAGAGTGCTTCTTCTGATCCTAATGATATGCCTTTGTCCACTTTGATTGAGAATAATAATGAATCTATGGATGTGAATTTTGTTGGTAGGAACAATTTTGGTAACAACGCATATAGAGGAAATTTTAATTCTAGGTCGTTTCCTAGTAATTCCTCTAATAATTATGGTAATTCCTACAACGACTCTTATGGAAATTTTAATAATATGCCCTCTGATTTTGAGACTAGTGTTAAAGAATTTATGAATTCGCAGAAGAATTTCAATGCTTTGCTTGAAGAAAAATTGCTTAAGATTGGCTAGGAACGTGGATAGAATTTCTCTTGATGTTGATTCTTTGAAACTTAGATCTATTCCACCTAACCATGATATCAATGAGTCTCTCAAAGCCATGAGAATTTCCATTGATGAGTGCAAAGAAAGAACCACTAGGATGTGTGCTAAAAAAGATTGCTTTGTGAAGGCGTGTTCTTCTAGTTTTCATGATAATAATGATGAAGATCTAAAACTGATCGGTGTGTCTCCTATTAAATCTTTGTTTGCCAATATGAATCTTAATAAAGATGGGGCTGGAGATGAGTCAACTTTAGTTAGAAGGCGTCCCAATTAATCGGAGTTTTTAGATCTTGATGCAAAAATTGGTAAAAGTGGGATTGAAGAGGTCAAAACTTTAAATAGCAATGAACCCACTATTTTGGATTTCAAGGAATTTAATTATGATAATTGCTCTTTGATAGATTGTATTTCCTTTTTGCAATCCATGCTAAATTCTCCTCATTCTTATGATCAAAATAAAGTTTTTACTAAACATACCGTTGATGCTTTAATGCAATCCCATGAAGAAAAACTTGAATTAGAAGTTTCTATCCCTAGAAAACTTTATGATGAGTGAGAACCTACTATTAAAATTAAGATTAAAGATCATGAATGCTATGCTTTATGTGATTTGGGTGCTAGTGTTTCCACTATTTCAAAAACTTTGTGTGATGTGTTAGGTTTTCGTGAATTTGATGATTGTTCTTTAAATTTGCATCTTGCGGATTCCACCATTAAGAAACCTATGGGAAGGATTAATGATGTTCTTATTGTTGCAAATAGGAATTATGTGCCCGTAGATTTCATCGTTCTTGATATAGATTGCAATCCTACATGTCCAATTATTCTTGGTAGACCTTTCCTTAGAACGATTGGTGCAATTATTGACATGAAAGAAGGAAATATTAGATTCCAATTTCCGTTAAGGAAAGGTATGGAACACTTTCCTAGAAAGAAAATTAAATTACCTTGTGAATCTATTATGAGAGCCACATATGGATTGCATACCAAAGATGATAATACCTATATCTATTCTTGCTTTTATGCCTAGCTAGGGGCATTAAACGATAGCGCTTGTTGGGAGGCAACCCAATTTTATTTTTGTTCATTGCTTTTTGTTCCTGTTTAGTAATAAATAAATCATCTATCCTCTGTTATGATTGTGTTTTTTATGTTTTAGTTAATGTTTGTGCCAAGTAAAGCCTTTACGATCTTCTTGGATGATTGTTATTTGATCTTGCTGAAAAAATAGAAAGTATGCACTCACGAGAATAATTTTCATTTTTTACCAGAGAGCGATAAAATACTAATTCGAACTGCAGTAGACCATTATACAAATTATTTAGGATGTCCTGATTTCTCAGGATTTTTAGAGTTATAGAAGTATTCGAAACCTACAGATTACTACAGACTGTTCTGTTTTTGACAGATTCTGTTTTTTGTGTGTTGTTTGCTTATTTTGATGAATCTATGGCTAGTATCAGGGGTATTAACCATAGAGAAGTTGTAATACAGTATGTTTAACACCAAAAAAAATAAAGAATTAGCTTATTACAGTACCTTAAGGTGATTATTTGTTTTCTTATACTAATGGAGCTCATGAGATTTTTGGTTGAGTTTTGTGTTGTGAAGTTTTCAAGTTTTTGGGTAAAGATTTGATGGATTTCGGAACAAGGAGTGGAAATAGCCTAAGCTTGGGGATGCCCAAGGCACCCCAAGGCAAAATTCAAGGACAACCAAAACCCTAAGCTTGGGGATGCCCGGGAAGGCATCCCCTCTTTCGTCTTCATCTATGCGTAACTTTACTTGAGGCTATATTTTTATTCAACACATGATATGTGTTTTGCTTGGGGCGTCTTGTATGATTTGAGACTTTGCTTTTAGTTTACCACAATCGTCCTTGCTGTACACACCTTTTGGGAGAGACACACATGAATCGGAATTTATTAGAATACTTTATGTGCTTCACTTATATCTTTTGAGCTAGATAATTTTGCTCTAGTGCTTCACTTATATCTTTTTAGAGCACGTTGGCGGTTTTATTTTATAGAGATTATTGATCTCTCATGCTTCACTTATATTATTTTGAGAGTCTTTTAGAATGGCATGGTAATTTGTTTTGGCTATAAAATTAGTCCTAATATGATAGGCATCCAAGATGGTATAATAAAAACTTTCATATAGAGTGCATTAAATGTTATGAGAAGCTTGATACTTGATAGTTGTTTTGAGATATAAAGATGGTAATATTAGAGTTGTGCTAGTTGAGTAATTGTGGAATTGATAAATACTTGTGTTGAAGTTGGCAAGTCCCGTAGTATGCATGTATGGTAAATGTTGTGTGACAAATTTGAAGCATGGGGTGTTCTTTGATTGCTTTCCTTATGAGTGGCGGTCGGGGACGAGCGATGGTCTTTTCCTACCAATCTATCCCCCTAGGAGCATGTGTGTAGTGCTTGGTTTTGATGACTTGTAGATTTTTGCAATAAGTATGTGAGTTCTTTATGACTAATGTTGAGTCCATGGATTATACGCACTCTCACCCTTCCATCATTGCTAGCCTCTTCGGTACCGTGCATTGCCCTTTCTCACCTCGAGAGTTGGTGCAAACTTTGCCGGTGCATCCAAACCCTGTGATATGATACACTCTATCACACATAAGCCTCCTTATATCTTCCTCAAAACAGCCACCATACCTACCTATTATGGCATTTCCATAGCCATTCCAAAATATATTGCCATGCAACTTTCCGCCGTTCTGTTTATTATGACACGTCCATCATTGTCATATTGCCTTGCATGATCATGTAGTTGACATCGTATTTGTGGCAAAGTCACCTTCATAATTCTTTCATACATGCCACTCTTGATTCATTGCATACCCCGGTACACCGTCGGAGGCATTCACATAAAGTCATATTTTGTTCTAAGTATCGAGTTGTAAGTAAATAAAAGTGTGATGATTTTCATTATTAGAGCATTATCCCATGTGAGGAAAGTTCTTCGAGAAAAAAAAGAGAGAAAAAAGAGGGAAAGAAAAAATGAGAGAAAAAGAGAGAAGGGGCAATGTTACTATCCTTTTTCCACACTTGTGCTTCAAAGTAGCACCATGATCTTCATGATAGAGAGTCTCCTATTAACCGAAATTCTGTTTTTATCATTTACCTACTCGAGGACGAGCAGGAATTAAGCTTGGGGATGCTTGATACGTCTCCAATGTATCAATATTTTTTTATTATTCCATGCTATTATATTATCTATTTTGGATGTTTAATGGGCTTTATTATGCACTTTGATATTATTTTTGGGACTAACCTATTAACCGAAGGCCCAGTGCAAATTGATGTTTTTTTGCCTATTTCAGTGTTTCGCACAAAAGGAATATCAAATGGAATCCAAACGGAATGAAACCTTCGCGAGGATCTTTTTTGGAAATAACGCAATCCAGGAGACTTGGAGTGGAGGTCAAGGAAGCAACGAGGCGGCCACGAGGTAGGGCGGCGCAACCAGGGCAGGCGCGCCCCCCACCCTCGTGGGCCCCTCGTGGCTCCACCGACCTACTTCTTTCGCCTATATATACTCTTATACCCTAAAAACATCCAGGGGAGCCACGAAACCACTTTTCCACCGCCACAACCTTCTGTACCCGTGAGATCCCATCTGGGGACATTTTCCGGCGATCTACCGGAGGGGGATTCGATCACGGAGGGCTTCTACATCAACACCATAGCCTCTCCGATGATGTGTGAGTAGTTTACCACAGACCTTCGGGTCCATAGTTATTAGCTAGATGGCTTCTTATCTCTCTTTGGATCTCAATACAAAGTTCTCCTCGATGTTCTTGGAGATCTATTCGATGTAATTCTTTTTGCGTTGTGTTTGCCAAGATCCGATGAATTGTGGGTTTATGATTAAGATTATCTATGAACAATATTTGATTCTTCTCTGAATTCTTATATGCATGATTTGATATCTTTGCAAGTCTCTTCGAATTATCAGTTTGGTTTGGCCTACTAGATTGATCTTTCTTGCAATGGGAGAAGTGCTTAGCTTTGGATTCAATCTTGCGGTGTCCTTTCCTAGTGACAGCAGGGGCAGCGAGGCATGTATTGTATTGTTGCCATCAAGGATAAAAGGATGGGGTTTATATCATATTGCTTGAGTTTATCCCTCTACATCATGTCATCTTGCCTAATGCGTTACTCTGTTCTTATGAACTTAATACTCTAGATGCATGTTGGATAGCGGTCGATGTGTGGAGTAATATTAGTAGATGAAGAATCGTTTCGGTTTACTTGACACGGACGTGATGCCTATGTTCATGAGCATGCCTAGATATCATTATAACTATGCGCTTTTCTATCAATTGCTCGGCAGTAATTTGTTCACCCACCGTAACATATGCTACCTTGAGAGAAGCCACTAGTGAAACCTATGGCCCCGGGTCTACTTTACATCATACTATTTACCCGTCAACTAGCTATTTCTATCGTTGTTTATTTTGCAATCTTTACTTTTCAATCTATACAACAAAAATACCAAAAATATTTATCTTATTATCTCTATCAGATCTCACTTTCGTAAGTGATCGTGAAGGGATTTACAACCCCTTTATCATGTTGGTTGCGAGGTTCTTGTTTGTTTGTGCAGGTACTAGGCGACTTGCGTGTAGTCTCCTACTGGATTGATACCTTGGTTCTCAAAAACTGAGGGAAATACTTACGCTACTTTGCTGCATCACGATTTCCTCTTCAAGGGAAAACCAACGCATGCTCAAGAGGTAGCACTAAGGAGGGTAATGGCGGAGGAACCATCTGCCAAGCGTCCCCGTGGTGAGACATCCGACAAGACCACCGAGGTCGATGACGTTCAGGTCCCCGGTCAGAAGCCCGACTACACCAGGTACCTCAAGGAGGTTGACATCCATGGTAAGGAGAAGCTGGATGTCGTATGCACCAGCAATCCAAATGAAGCAGACAAGATGTTCACCGGGATCAGGAAGAGGGTCGGCGGCTTGTACCCTCGGTACATCGGCGTTTATGTGGAGTATACTAGGGAAGACGAACCTCTGCAGAGGGCAGTAGTTCTACAGTTATGCGTAGAGGAACTCTGCCTCGTATACCACATCACCGCGGCAACAAAATGGTGAACCATCCTACAAATTCAACCTCTTCATGCATCTGTTTAATTAGTGATGCACCCTGAAATTTGATTAAATTTGTTTATGAACTTGATGTACTTGTGAAGTTTCTGAAGTAGATGTAGTAGAATAGATTTTGAACCTGACGCGCCAGATTAGTTTATGAATTTGATGCACTAGATCAATTTATGAATTTGATGTACGAGATTATTTTCTGAACTTGATGTTCTAGTGTAGTTTCTATTCTTGATGCAATACTACGGTTTCTTGAATTGATGTAATAAAGTAGCTAAGAAGCAGATAGATCATTGACTCAAGTGTAAATACCAAAAGAAAAATAACATGTTGTGCTTGAATTTAATTTCTGAACTTTGTATAGTAGTTGATGGATTCACCTTCAATCTATCATCCCCCTTGCAGGCCCAAGAGCCTACGCCCGTTCCTGAAGGAGGACAAGTTATACACCTTTGCCGCTTCAGTATTGAAGGTGACAAATAGAAGCTGCAGAAATCTGGTTTGGAGATCAACCCCGACAAGTACATCGACATCTAACGCAAGTGGAGAGTTCTGTTCAAGGAAAGAAAGAGGTTCCACTCGTTGGCTGATGTTGCAGGAAGCGTGATCCACCCATTCGACAACAAGATGAGAAAAAGATTGACAGGGATGAAGACCATAAACTCCGGGGGATCAACCCACTGCCAAATTACCTCATCGAGTATGCATCGATAGATGCGTACGCCACTTACGAGTCATGGAAGAAAATTGAAAACATCGGAGAAGGTCTAGAGAGTGCAAAATAGGTAGAGAAGAATTACGATGATCCCT
Source organism: Triticum dicoccoides (assembly GCF_002162155.2). Taxonomy (NCBI): domain Eukaryota; kingdom Viridiplantae; phylum Streptophyta; class Magnoliopsida; order Poales; family Poaceae; genus Triticum; species Triticum dicoccoides. The sequence goes on along the minus strand of NC_041390.1, from coordinate 572,439,219 downwards.
ACTACGGCTACTAGTGATGACGAAAACTTAAAAATCTGGCCTTGGATTTGCTTGTGTTTGTGCTTGTCCTTTCTATTGTTTCAAGTTCGTAGTTTACTTCTATTAGAATGAACTAGTTTCTAATGTCATTTGCATTAGGTTAAACAAGTTTGCTTATGTCAATTTCATAGTTTGTTTATATGATTGAACAAGTTATTTTCACACGACAGTGGCTCTAGAAGTAGTTATGTTGCTCTTCACTCTAAGAACAACAAAATACAAAGCAGTCTTGGATGCTAAGTACAGTTTAGTTGGGCACACAAGTACTGCCACAAAAAAAGTCCTAGAAGTACAGTGAAAAATAATGACAAAAAAGGTGCCATCACACTAAATGCCGTAAGTTCTAGCCGATCAAAACATTCAATACTAAATAAATCAGTTTCTATCGGCAGACTAAGGCATAGCCTAGTGGTGGGAAGGGGTTGATGCCTTCCCACCCACCCAGGTTCAAGGCATGGTACTTGCAATTTGGGTTTGTCACATCAATTATACTGTAGGGGCCTCCTTTATGGTCTTTCTTTAAAAAATCAGTTTCTACCGGGCCGAAAAATTAATAAGCACTACGACAAAAAATCCTAAGAAGCATCATTTGGCATTTTCTTAAGCACTAACGGGTTAAGGATAACAGTTCCAGTACTTCAAAAACACTAAGTACATTTAGAGACCATCAGTTAGAGAGGCACAGTTGTGAAATTTCTAGAGCCACTGTCGCGTGGCTCCAGAGGCATGGGATTGAATAGACATTTAGAGAACCACGTCATGAGGTACGGGTGTGTAAGCACCAGAGCCACTATCGTGTGGCTCCAGGGGCATGGACTTCACTTCCGTGCCTCCGGCCTCCGGCACAGGTTTGAAGTCTCTACATAAGTGAAGGCACCACAAGCATCCAAAGGCACAGAAGTGAAGGCACCACAAGCATCCAGAGGCACGTGGACCGAGTAGGAGAGGTGAGGTCCAAATACTCAGTTAGAGGGGCACGGTTTTGAAGTGTCCAGAGCCACGGGGGTGTGACACCATGGGGGCATGTAAGAGTCACAACAAGTGTCATGTGAGGAACGTGGATGCAGGTACGGAAGGCACGGGGCGGACTTGGGACTTCTCGATGCACGGGTATCAACCATGTGGATGCACAAGAGTGTGGTGGCAGAGGCATGTGTGTGAATGCTCTGTTAGAGATGCACGGTTGTGACGTCTGCGAAGCCACATGGGTGTGGTACCGCGACCACGTAAGAGTCATGGGGCATGACACGTTAGGCACGTGGATGCAGGCACGGAAGGCACGAAAGTGAAGCCACCAGAGGCACAGATGTTGGGTTTCTCGAGGCGAACAGGTATCAACCCCGTGGGTGCACAAAAGTGTGGTACCAGAGGCATGCTTCCGAATACGCAGTTAGGGAGTCATAGTTGTGAAGCCTATAGAGTCACGCGTGTCTGGCATCACGGGCATGTAAGAGTCATGGTAGGGGCGTGGGGCTTCGCGAGGCACCGGTCTCAACCCTCTGGACGCATGGTGGTGTGGTAGGAGAGGCATGCTCACTACTAGGAAAAGGCATGTTAGTGACGCACCTATTTTGGCCATTAATGACGCACTATAGGTGCGCCGCTATCATCATGCCACTAGTAACAAGTACTAATGGCGCACCCCTGGTGCGCCATTAGTATACCAGATAATAGTGGCGCACCACATAGTTTGCCATTACTATCTGACTTAGTAATGGCGCACTAGATATGTGGTGCGCCATTACTAACAATTCTTTTTCAAAAAAATCAATTTTTTTCGTTTTTTTCTTAATCTCGGGCCACTATGGCTTAATCTCGAGTCAATATGCTTAATCTCAAGTCAAATCGCACTCCATGGTCAAACTTCTCAGAAGGTCACCCATCCTCACACTACTCCAGCCCGAGCACGCTTAACTTCACAGTTCTATCCAACCCCAGCACCAGCTCACTTAACAAGCACTTGTTGATATATCTATCATAT
>NC_041390.1:572425019-572436739 GCF_002162155.2 Triticum dicoccoides | reverse complement strand
GGGGGTGCAAAGAAAGTTAGTAATGGCGCACCTTCACAAAGTGCGCCATTACTATGTGTATGACTTGGTCAAACCTTAGTCAAAGTTAGTAATGGCGCACTTAATGTAGGTGCGCCATTACTAAGTTTGACATAGTAATGGCGCACCTATGCAAAGTGCGCCATTACTAAGTTTGACCAAGGTTTGACCCAGTCATACACATAGTAATGACGCACTTTGTACAGGTGCGCCATGCTAACATTTTTTTTATTTTTTTTCAAAACTAGTAATGGCGCACCACAACCAGGTGCACCATTAGTAATATGTCAATAATGGCGTACCTGTATCTGGTGCGCCACTGCTATATAGCAGTGGCGCACCACATACATGTTGCACCATTAATGTCCATATTAGCTATAGCCCTTTTTGTAGTAGTGGATTGCGAATACTGAGATAGGGAGGCATCATTGTGGATGCACAGGTGTGAAATCTCTAAAGGCACGGGTGTGTGGCACCACAGGCATTGGTTCGAATACTCATTTAGAGAGTCACGCCTGTACTCAGGCCAGATGCACACAACACTGTAGGTTGGTGGCATTCCGAAACACACGGTTGCACAGAGGGGGAATCTCTGTGTAACATCAAAGTCACAGGCGATCACGCATGAAAAGTATGTGGAGTCATGGCGCGGGGGTCAAAATGGCAATTATTTTCCAGGATCAAAACAACTTGAGCAGTTGTTATACTGTTAGAGGAGTGAATGATGTCTGCAACCCGGTGTGACCAATGATGAACTGACTCTCCCTCGCGTTGGACGCAATGCCGCAGGTCAACAATCATCATCGGGAGTTTGCAAGTTCCTTGGAAATTCTTGATGAAGCGCTCCTTCAATTCTTCCCATGTGTTGATGGAGTTGGGGGAAGGTTCTTCAGCCATGTATGGGCCGGCCCCTCCAACATCATAGTCAGGTACTTGGCACAAACTGCGTCACTAACATCCAACATATCCATGGCGATCTCGTAGCTCTCGATCCAAGCAGTCGTCTCAAGATCAGTCATGTAATTGGGACCTTGCGGGGCCCTTTGAAATCTTTGGGCATGCGCTCATTGCGTAGAGCCGACGCTAGACAGGGTATCCCGATGGTTCTGATACTTGAAGCTAATTGGGTTGTAGCAGGCAGTACTTGCGCTGTCGTGGTTGCTGCCTCTGCTACACGTTGAGCCCGAGTCGTGTCGACGATTGCCTAAGCGTCCGAGCCCCCAAGTCGAGCCGGGTCATGTACTGCTCACATCACCGATGAGCACTGCTGGAGACCGCGGGCGACTCAGCATGGCGGCTCCTGCTGCGGCTCGGGTGCGGGGTAGAGTGGAGTCGTTGCTGATTGTAAGAGTAGTTTGCTTGCTGGGCAACCATAGTCTTTAACATCTCAATGGCGTTCCGGGCCTCGATCCCAACTAGCAATTCCTTGTGATCGGAAGCGCGGCCAAGTTGGTTACTCCTGTCAACAGGTTATCAACGGGATTGGATAAGTGACCCGCCAGCATCAGGAAATGTTGCAGAGGCATCTGAACAATTAGAGGGCGAGGGGTTGGCTCATGCTGGGGATGTTGAGCCGGCTAATGATCTTGAACCGGTGGTGGATGTCCGTCTCTGTTCGGGGGTGCGACCCGGGTTAATTGGGGTATAACTAGTTCTTCCGGGCTCCTGTCCCAGCCCCGGGAACAGGCACGTCTTGCCGCATGTTGAAAGTCGCATGGGCTCAAAATCGGGTGGCAGGCGGCTCATATGTATCCTCTGATGAACCGCCTCTGAAGCACTATGATGGAGGCCCATGCGCCAGGCTTCGATTTTCAGGCACTCTACCTCATTATGGACCTGAGTCTACAGCTCCACCATGCGAGCGTTTTTAGCATTGATATCTTCCTGGACCTTTGCCATCTGTTCGCGAAGTTTAGTCACCTCCGCGTTACGTTCTGCCTAATTCTTCGCAGGCACCAGTGTCTCAAGGAGTGTTTCTAAGGTGGCTGCCAACCCTGCTAAAGCTTGAGCCGGTAGTATGGCTGAGCCGGCCGCTCCCGAAGCTGGCGCTGAGGTGCCGGTTTTCATCGTAGCGCCAGCCGCTGCGGTGTTAAGAGCCGGAGCAGTGCCTAACATATAGACGGTAGCCCGGAGTGGTGTGTCGAAAGTTTCCCGGGCCAGCTCATCATCAGAGTAGCTCCCGAGCCCACCATCATAAAGTGAAAGGATCGACTCGGTTTCGCCGACCGAAGACTCGCCATCAGAATAGACAAGAGTGTCCCCGCCAGACGCGGAGTTGTCCGCGAGATCGACTCCCTGAGTGAAGACGTGCTTTCGGCCGGCTTGAGCCCGGCCGGGTTGGGAGCGCCGAGCCGGCTCGATGATGTCGGTGTAGATGTCTGGCTCGGGTCCTGACTCACTAATCTTGGCGATGAAGACATGGATCTTGCCAAAGGGTACCCGGTACCCGTACTCAATCGAGTCGGCCTCAGGGCCTCAGCATGAATCGTCAATGTAGAGCTTGCCACGGTGACTATTGGTCATCCGGCTGATCGCATATCCCTCGATCCCTGGGAGAGCTCCCTCCAAGAACTCAACACCGCCAAGCGATAGCCCCACGGTGGGCGCCAACTGTCATGGTTTTGTCACGTTAGGTGTCCTAATGAAAGAACTTAGTCGTGAGGCCATCGTGGGTAGGTGGTAGCTTGAACGGGGTTGATCAAAATCGAGAGACAAGGGTTTACCTAGGTTCGGCCCCTCACGGTGGAGGTAATAGCCTACTTCCTACTTGATTATTGCTTGAGATCTTGATTATAAGGGTGCAACTTGGCTAACCTACTACTCGAGGGCTTGTAACTTATCTTTCCTACCTCAGGGACTCTCCTTTATATACAGGTAGAGGCCCTGGGCTTACAACAGTGTCCGGGTCAAAGTACAACCCGTGACCTAATCTACTTCTTACTTATCTTACCTTCCAAGTAAGGGAGTTTCCTTTGTCTCCTTGTCGAGCCGGCCCGCTCCATGAGTCGCCTCCTGGGCCTTGGATGTCATAATCTTTACGGCCCACACAGCTAGTCTGATAACGACCCGCCATGTGGTTCCATGTCATTCCTGGTTGGGTACCGTGGGGTATATCCCCAATAGTGATGCCTCGAGTCCCGTGAGCTAGTGCATGTCCGATGTCTTACTCTACCTCGCTGGCGACCGCACCTTCACTCTGAGGGGCGCAGCCAGCCGTCGTACATGGATACGGCAAAGCCAGACGAGCTCCGCTCTAGATTAGGTTTCACGTTGCATGTAATTGTGTCGATTTGAGATTTGTAATTGAAGTATCCAATTGTGAAAACGATAACTTGAGGTGTGACTGGTCACTGTCCATAGACGGATCTAGGCGCGTCAGCGGATGTTTGATGGTCCAGATTTGGTGTATTTGGTTGTATATGCTCTTAGATGCAAAACTAGCAATAGAGCTAAGGGCACTCCAATGTACAGACACACTATCCGTCAATGAATGCGTCTCGACGCGTCCGTGGACAGTGATATGGGGGCCAGTCTTCCAACTCTTCCCGCAAACCTCCGTCCGCAATTCAAACTAACTTGGAGGTAATTCATGGAAACACGGCGAATTCGTTCAAATGTACATAAGTTTGATATATTTTACATAAATCAAACCATATTTCGTGTGTAAACATAAAAGAACTAAACTAGATTGTAGCAGACGATGACCTCGTATGCGTGACAAGGCTGGCCGACGGCACCTCCATTGCCAGTGGTTCATCGTCGGAGTGATCTCTCCAATGATAGAAGGGCGGCGGGGCGCGGCAGCTCTGCTCGACCACCGCCTGGCGCCCCCGGAGGATCCGCTCCGCTTCCTATTTTGTCATGCAGAGGGCGACCATGGCCAACGCCGACCCTGGTTGGGAGCCTTAGCCATGCCCCTGCTTCCGCAGCGTCAGTCCCGCTGAGAGACCACTCCTCTCCGATCTTCACGAGCTCCCCGTCGAGGCGGCGTAGGCGCCACATGACCGTCTCCGCTTTGGGTAGCGATAGGTCGCGAGCCTAGGCCTCTTCGAGGTCAGGGTCCGCACGGAACCAAGTCGCTCCTCATCGGACTTCGTGAACGTTGCCATGTGACCTTCACACACACACACACACTTTAGCTATGTTCAGTGAGATTTTTTTTCCTAAATTTGCCATGCAACACACATATTATCAGCATTTTGCCATGACAAATAGAGAAAATTTTGGTAAAATTGCCGTGTCATTTTTGTATTATGTTTTTCATATTTTTGCCATCATGTGTACTACCCTAAGTTAGATATGTTATACAACATGTGTTAACAGGGAACCTTTTTGTTGCATTTAAGGAAAATGTAGGTGCATTTCTATTTTGCGTCATGGAAAATTCAAGAACGATTGATCTAGTGACATGACATTTTAATTTTTTTTTGCCATATCAGTAGTACAATTTTCTTACACTTCCCTACACATATTCATCCTTTTATTGTCTGTATTTGCCATGCCACTAGACATCCTTAAATTGATTTTTGCCATGTTGAAGTACAAAATTTCCTACATATTGCCTACATATAGACATCTATGATTTCCTAATTTGCTATGTGATAAACTAAGCTTTTTCCAACAAGTTCTCATGTGATGATTACAGGTTTCCCAACAATTTGTCATGTCTTATATAACAAATAAAAATCCTTTACAAGTACAAACCTTTTTTATAAGTTTCCCATGATCTATAGAACATTTTCTTCCAAAGTTGGCACGGCCGATGGTAAATTTTAATTGTACATGTTTTCTTGTACTAACACCATGTCAATTTTATCCTGTGTATGCTTTTTATGTATTGTACCACCACAAATTTATTGAGTGTGCCATGGCAAATCTATTCACTATACCATAGCAAATTTTTGTTCTGTATGTAGCATGGCAATTTCATATTACATATAGGTGGATTTTTTTTTTCATTGTGTCATGGCAATTTTTACTATGTTTATTAGTTTATAATCATGTATTTGAAATATTGAAAGACGACAATTTTTCACATTTGGGTATATTTCAATCATGATAATGACAAACTCGCTTTTTGAGAAGTTCATCATCGATTAAGTTCCTAAAAATTTATTTTGACAAGTAACACATATTTTGCTAGTCGCGTCGAAGATCTACAAATCCGAACCAGACTTATAAATCTGGATGGAGGGAGTATCACTTGCAAGGAAGATAAATATCTCATTACAAATTGACAAGCAGATTATCTTTCTGCAAAGTGAAACTTTCACTTGTTTATTTTTTATTCTACAGTAAAACCTAATATATCATCGACTATTCTGAAAATATTTTAGAGTTTTTGGATGTGTGATGTGAGAGACGCAACAATCGGGGGTTTTATGCCAGTTTTGAACTGAAAAATCAAAGTTTTCAGATATTTTATACTATTAATAAACAGGAATCTACGGTGATGATGTGTTGTATTTCCACCTCCGAAACGTGTCTTCCAAAAAAATCGCGCGCTAAAATGTGGGCTATTGAATCGACGCTCTCATGTCTCCCCCTCTCCCTTCAAGCCTTTTGTATCTTTCTCCAGCAAAACCATATGCTGATCTGCATATCTACTACCACCACAAACATGTACCGAAAATATTCAGATTAAGCTCAAGTTCCACCAATCACTCTTTTCCCTAAAAGCCAAAACAATCTGCTGTTTTAGACTGCTTGTTATAGACAGAGGGGCAATATAAAGCTTCGTTTAGTTTAGGCACTTGCAGATAGCATGGGAATCTAGGAAGTGTCCCTATTTTACACTACACTTGCTTTTTTGGTATTTCACTACACTTGGTTGGCAAGATTGCCCCTCTACACTTTCTCCATCGAGCGGGTAGATTGCTGCACAAAAGCATCAGAGGTGCAAGAATGTGCAGCGAACCAAAAGTCCTGAATAACTTAGGAAATTCCATTTTGTTATTATCCTCTAGCGCTTTGGATCAAGATCAACTTAGGTTTACTCTTCAGATGGTTCACACAACTGCCAAGCTGATAATGTTGGGAAGTCACTCGGTTGGTGCCGGAACGTGTGCACGTTCTACCGTCATCATGCAGTCATATTAAACGGCACCATCACCATATACTACTGTTGGACGCCGCGCATCTTTCCCTGCTTCCTACGCCCGCACTTAATACACCTACCAATGCCTGATTGTTCCATTGGTCCACCTAGCAGGAGCAAGTGAGCTCGTCCACTCTATGGCCACTCTCCAGTAAACGTTCTCTGTATGTTACCTTCCATTTTAGCAAGCTTGCGACCAACAAATAGATTACTGACACCTGGTGCGCTAGATAAAGTGCACTTCACAACTGTTGCTTGAGTACATTGTAACCCTGTATATGATCTAGCTTGTGGATAATTTTTAGCCGTATACGGATGCTGATGCAACTATGGAATGATTGGGAACTACAACTACATGCATGAAAGCAGATTGAAGAAAAATATACTGAAAATAGATGGTTCATACAAAGGTTCCAGTAGCTTAGCAAACATATACATATGGACACACTAATAATTGATTGTTCCACTGACAACAATAACAAATTAAAAACTGCATGCCGTGAACGAATTATACTTCCGAAAATCACATCATCGTCCTCCTGACTGAACTCAAGCAACTCTTAAATCTTGTTGATGATCATTATCCTTATGAACTCCTCAAATGTGTTGCACCTGAAAGTGATTAGTATAGCATTGCCAAACCTTAGGTCCTTCCCCATAATAAACTCCTTCCATCCCTCCTTAAATTGAGTGAATTGCAGAAAACCACCACATTGAAGCCTAGGGTTGCAGAAAAGACTCTTCTACGTTTTTGTGCCAGAAAACACTGATTTCGCGCCTAATCATTTGCAGAAAACACCAAACCTTCTATTGGGGCATTTTAAGCATTTTAAGCACCAAAGTGGAGGAGGTGTGCGGCAACTCAAACCCCCCGAAGAGGAGAGCACTGTCGCCGTTGCTTGAGTACCGCGTCGCCGGCGCTTTTGCCCGTGCTGTGCATGCTACTCCGACGAGTAGCCATCAATGGGCTTCTGCATTTGGCAGCGTTGAGTAAGTTCTCCCCCTCCTTCTGGGTTAGGGATCAATTTCTAGGGTTAGGGTTAGGAATCAATTTCTCATAGTTCAATAGTTAGCCTTCGATTTGAATGAACTGTAGGTCAATATTGTTTGTAGTCTAACCTCTGATATGTATCCTATCAGTTAGATGAATTTGCTCCTGTGTATGAAGTTAACTGAATTTTCTCAGTGTACACAAGTTTTTTAGTTGACTGAATATTGTTTAGTGTCAATAGTTTGTAAAGGCCCAGAATTTGCTCCTGTGTATGAAGCGTCTGAAGTTAACTGGATTAGGGTAGTGTATGAAGTTAAATGGATTTGCTTCACTGTATGACATTAACTGAATATTGTTTAGTGTCAATAGTTAACTGAATTCTATTAGCGTATGAACTGGATTAGGGTAGTGTATGAAGTTAAATGGATTTTCTTCACTGTATGAACTTAACTGAATTTTTTTAGTGTTCAAAAGATTTCAGTTAACTGAATATGTGTTAGTTTCACCTAGTAATTTGTAATATTTCAGTTAACTGAATATGCACTTCTTTGCTTTGTAGTTTGTGTGATGATGTGTGGGAAGTTAGGCTCCACTTCCATGACAGGGACAATTTGGAAAGGACCATGTGTGTTTCAGACATAACATTTCTGAATCTAATAGCACTAATAGAGACAGCATGCTATGGAGAGGATGACTACATGTACTTTTTTAGGGATGCTGGCTTGGGAGTAGCTGGTTTGGAAGAGATCTGTGATGATGACAAGGTTGATGAGATGCTAGACCACATTGCCAACAGAGATCAGACCATAGTTAATCTGACAGTAGTTAGGGGTAGTGAGCCCAGACCTGGAGATTTAAACATAAGTCATGTTTGTGAGCAGCAGGTCCCTATAGATAGTGTTGGTGAGAGGACTGTGTATGAGGTCAGTGATGAAGGTGTGGTGTACAGGTCACCATCCAAAAAACAAGGAGAGTTGCACAAGTTGATGAGCAGGAGGCACATCCAATACAGTTTTACTCCAGAGAGCAGAGCACACATCTGATTATGCAGAAAGATATAGATATGGATCAAGGAAATGCAGGAGATGTTGATTTGGAGCAAGAGGAGTTGGAAAGAAGTATGGAGCTTAAGAGGAGGAATAAAATACAGAGGTATAAGAAGCATAAGAAGAGTGTTGAGAGGGTGGAGGCAATTAAAAGAAAACTTCCTGTTTTACTAACTGAAGATGATTCTGACTTGGAGCAAGATGAGGATTTCATGGCTAGGATGGCTGAGATGAGGAGGCAAAGACATGACCCATTTTTACACTTTGAAGGTGACACTGATGTTGAAGAACCTTATGAGCTAGAAGAAGAGGTAGTGCATGAGGAACATGGAGAGGATGAGGAAATTGAAGAAGGGGTGGTACCACAAGGGGAAAAGAGGAAGAAGTTGAAAGTAGAAAGGGGCCAACTAGTAGATCACATGCAAGTTTGGAGCAACAATTTGAGGATGTTTGGGTGCCATCATCTGATGAGGATCCAAATCCTGGTGATTTGAAGGAGGAGGATGATGATGGGGCAGTACCCCTAGCTTTTGTGCTAGTAGGGCCAAAAAACCCAAACCAAGAATCTTGTATGATGAGGATAGAGAGAGCCCAGAGATGCAGTTTGTAAAAAAGCTTTGTTTTGAAAGTGTTTACCAATTTAGAAGGGCACTTCTCACATTCCACATAGCTCAAAATAGAAACTATGTGTTTCATAGGAACTGCAATGACAAAATCATAGCTATTTGCAAACATGAAGATTGCCCTTTTTTCATTGCAGCTTCTGTGTTGGCAAATGAGAGAACATTTTGCATTAGAAAGGCAAAAAATTTGCACACATGTCCAGCTATAGCAGAGAGCACCAAGGTGACTACCAAGTGGGTCACACATCAGGTGTTAGAAGCAATAAGAACAGACTTGAACACACCAATAACTACAATAATGCAAAACCTGAAGAGCAAGTATGGAGTTGAGATCATCACTCATATGGCCTACAGGGCTAAGAACAAAGCAGTTGAGATGGTGCAAGGAGATCAGAGGGGTCAGTATACCAGAATCAGGGATTACTTGCAGGCTGTCTTGGACACAAATCCAGGTAGTAGGTGCATTGTCACTACTAAGTTCTTAAAGGAGCATCCAAGCAAAAATCCAAGGTTCCATGGTCTTCATCTGTTTGAATGCTTGCAAGGAAGGATTTCTGAATGGATGTAGACCATTCATAGGTGATTACTTTACTTTCTTTACTTTGCCTTGTTTGAATGCCTTGTTTCTGACTTGTGTTGTGTGCCAATGCAGGTGTGGATGGATGCTTCATCAAGCTGTCTACTGGCCAACAAATCCTGGCTGCCACAGGAAGGGATGGGAATAATAACATATATCCCATTGCTTTTGCAGTTGTGGACAAAGAAGACACAAACAGTTGGACTTGGTTTCTATCTGAACTGAAGATAGCAATTGGTGGAGAATCGGGGAGATTTGGTTATTACACCATAATCTCTGATAGACAAAAGGTAATTCCCATGTTTAGTTGTATTTTATAATATACATTGCTTCATAATTGCTTAGTTCATAATTGCATAGTTCACAATTTCTTAGTTCATAATTGCATAGTTCATAATTTCTTAATTAGTTGTTGGTCATATACATTGCTTAGTTTTGATTATGGTGATTTCTCCAAACAGGGCCTTCTTAAAGCTACAAACAATGTATTCCCCAACTGCCCACATAGATTCTGCCTTAGACACATCTATCAAAACTTCCACACTGCTGATTTTAGGGGGTCAGAATTAAAGAAGTACATGGATAAAGCTAGTTACTCTTATACTGAACATGACCATCTTGCTGCAATGGATGCTCTTAAAAATGAGTACAAGGCTGCTTGGGCTTGGCTTAACAAAGTTCCTAGAGCTACTTGGGCTAGATTTGCAATGAACTTCAATTGCAAAACTGACCTAGTTGTCAACAATATTAGTGAGGTCTTTAACAAGATGATATTAGATGTGAGGGGCAAACCAATAAAGAGCATGATAGATGGAATCAGGACTAAGTTGATGGTTAGGTTCAATGGCAATAGGACTAAGACAGAGGTAGCCAAGTGGGATATATGCCCAACATATGCTGAGTTGCATGAAGAAGCAAAGAAAAAAATCTAGGAACTGTCAAGCATTGATGGCTGGGCCAAATATCTACCAAGTGACAAGCAATGAGAGAACTTATTCAGTTAACCTGCAGCATAGGACATGTGGGTGTAGGAAATGGGACATGACTGCTGTCCCATGCAATCATGCAGTATCAGCTATCACCAAAGCCAAACTGAGGCCTGAAGACTTTGTACATGACTTTTTCAAAAAGCCACTGTATCTGGCAGCATACAACCCCATCATATTCCGTGTACCAGGACAAGATCTGTGGCCCAAGACCAATAGCAGAGACATAGAACCTCCAGTGTTCAAGGGCCAGGGAAGAAGCAAACCAAGAGGAGAAGGAGCCAGTTTGAGCCACCAGCACCCAAAGATACATCTAGGATGGCTTCAATTACATGCAGCAACTGCCAGCTTGTAGGTCACAGATACACATCATGCAAACAGGCTCTAAAATCAGGGTTAGCATTGAGAAAGAAGAAGCATCAGGTATGTACAAGCACCAGGTTCAGCCAGATTTTGTTTTCTAACACTTGAATGTATTAACTTGCTACAATTCTTATATGCAGTCTAACAGCACAGAGAAGGGTAGCACGCAAGGAAGCAGGGCACCAACAGCACCAAGGGGATCAACAAGTGCAGCACCAAGGGGAGCACCAAGGGAAACTTCTTCAACAGCTCCAGCACCAAGGGCAGCTTCTTCAACAGCTCCAGCACCAAGGGCAACTTCTTCAACTATAGGTGCAGCAACAAGGGCAGCCATCTCAACTCCTGCCAGGAGAGCTTCTTCAGCTATAGCAAGTAGGAGAGGTTCAATAGCTGCAGCATCCACATCAGCACCATTCTTGCCACCAAGACAGAGAAAGCAACCCAGCAGGCTGAAAGACTATTTCTATGCTTCTGGGAACTGATGTTGAACCTTGATGATGATGTGATCTAGCTAAACTAGTAATTGCTAAGATCTATTTTGGCAACAACTTGTGGTACTGTAATCTGGCTGAACTAGTATTTGCTATGTTGTTGGATCTGGTTTCATGATGATGTGATATGGTACTGTAATCTATGAACCTATGAATCTATATGATGCAATGTACTTAAGCCTCTCTATTTCTGTCAAGTTGGCTTGTTATTATGGCCATTACAATGTTCACTAGTAATTGTTATATGATGCACTGTTAGCTTGTTGGATTGTTTAGGCCATTACAATGTTCAAATTGGCTTGTTGGATCAAATCATCGATATGTCGACAAGATGAGGCTCAAGGTGACACCTAGGGTCAAAACAATCGATATATCAACAAGATGAGGCTCAAGGTGACACCCTAGGGTCAAATCATCAATATATCGACAAGATGAGGCTCAAGGTGACACCCTAGGGTCAAATCATCGATATGTCGACAAGATGAGGCTCAAGGTGACACCTAGGGTCAAATCATCGATATATCGACA
>NC_041390.1:572363781-572424077 GCF_002162155.2 Triticum dicoccoides | reverse complement strand
TCGATATGTCGACAAGATGAGGCTCAAGGTAAACCCTAGGGTCAAATCATCGATATGTCGACAAGATGAGGCTCAAGGTGAACCTTAGGGTCAAATCATCGATATGTCGACAAGATGAGGCTCAAGGTGAACCCTAGGGTCAAATCCATGAATCTAGATGACAGAATTTACTAACTTAGCACATGACAATCAAAGTGCACTCACATTCATAAAGGTTCATCAAGGTTGGATCCAACACCTGATCTCACAAAATACATAGACAAAGGTTCAAAAATAGATACTAAAGTACTTAATAGATGATTATCATCTAGATTACAACACTGCTGGATCCAACACCATAGATCACAAATTCATCACTGAAGTACTTGTGTCACAAGTTCATACTAAAGTACTGGATAGAAGATTATCATCTAGAAACTGATAGATGATTATCATACTAGAAGGCACCCTACTCATCTAAGATGGCCTTCACACCCTGAAGCTTCAACTTTATCTTTTCCTCAGACTTCTGAAGCTCAGAAATGTGATACTGCAGTTTAAGCCTCTCTTCTGTGAGCCTCTCCTTCTCCTTCAAATGATTGAACTTCAAGTTCCTAATCACATTGGCTTGAGCACATGTCAGGTTCTTCAGAGTTTCATAGTTTAGCAACATCTTCTTCTTCTTCTCCTCTGTCTTTGACAGCTCTGCCTTCAAGTTCCCCACTACAGTCTCAAGCTCAACAATCTTCACATCAACATATTCCTTCTACTCCTTCTAATTGTTTAACTCCACACCCCTCTGCTGCTCTCCTTCTAATTGTTTAACTCCACACCCCTCTGCTGCTGGGCATCCAAGAGAGAATTCACATCAGCATACAAACTGTCATAGTTCTCCTATAGTTTCTTCTTCTCCTCTTTCTTTGACAACTCTGCCGTCAAGTTGCCAACTACATTTTCAAGCTCAGCAATCTTCACTTCAAGATATTGCTTCTGCTCCTTTTGATTGGTTAACTCCACACCCCTCTCCTGCTGGGCATTCAAAAGAGCATTCACATCAGCATACAAACTGTCATAGTTCCCCTGTAGTTTCTTCTTCTCTTCTGTCAGGTTGTGAATTGCAAAGGAACTCTCTAGATTGTCATTGGACCTAGCTGACTTAGTCTCCTCATACATATCCCATAGCTTGGCCAATGCCTTCTCCATTGAGTCTGGCCATTCAAAATCAATCCATTGAACTACTCCACAGTTTATGCCTTCCTGTATTATAAACAATAAAAGAATAAAAAATTGTCTAAGACCATCAAACCAAGAGGTTCATGTATCTAATATGTGCACTGCTAAACAGACAAATTAACAAGTCACTAAGCACTCATAGGTTCCTTACCATACAACAGACAAATTAACAATGCCCACTGATAAACAAGTCATTAAGCACTGACCATGATAAACAATGACTACCATCCACTAATGAGAACACACTCCAACACAGTGGCTAAAGCAAATTAAACAAAGACAAAGCACTTAACCAAGCTTAACAACTTGATAAACAAAGGAGTAAGCACTGACCACAATAAACAATGTCTGGTCAGAACAAGCTAAAAAATCCACTAATGACAAGGCATGTCATAACAGGCTAAACAAAGACCAAGCTAAAAAAATCTTAAGAGCTTGATAAACAAAGCATTAAGCAAACAACTTCCTTTACACATGATGTGAATCATACCTTCTTAGCACATCCAAGAAACCTCCTGCCCGTGTGCATCCCTTCAAATGCTACAAAGCGTTCGGCCGGCTCACCGTGTTCACACAACACATTCACATCTGCGTCAGTACCATTGAAATTCGGATCGTGCATCGTAGCTGGAAGCTGCGGGAGCAAGCAAAGAGAAGGCTAGGTTCAGATCGAGCTCAATGAAAAAATCCCCAATTCACTAACCCTAACCCTAACTCTAGGTATCTAACCAACTGACCTTGATGATGCCATCGTAGGAGGAGGAGATGTTCAGGACTGAATCCTCACTGGTCTCGTCGCTCCATGACACCATGGCACCGGGGAGCAGCAGAACGGCAGTCGGCGGTCTGGCGGCGCCGGGGAGGAAGAATAGAGTGAGGAGAGGGCGAGGCAGAGGCAAGAGTGTGAGGAGAGAGCTGGATCGAACCTGTTTTTACCCACACGCAGGAGCAGTAGCGGCCGCCACGCCGTTAGACGGCGTGAGCTCGCGGCCGTGACGCCACGTCCCCAAAATCGGGCCCCACCTGTCATAATAGTGCTTAAAATGCCCCAATAGAAGGTTTGGTGTTTTCTGCAAATGATTAGGCGCGAAATCAGTGTTTTCTGGCACAAAAACGTAGAAGAGTCTTTTCTGCAACCCTAGGCTTCAATGTGGTGGTTTTTTGCAATTCACTCCCTTAAATTTGATTCGGTCATACTACACAGCAGTGGTAATGCTCCCTGTTACCAAGCGTATTCCAGCCATACTGTCCCCCGAGATCTGCAGACTGGAACTTATCTCGAATGGTAATTTATGTGATGCCACGTGCAATTTATACATCTGATAAAAAGAGAAAGAAAAAGAAGGTGTTAGCCGGTGAGCAACAAAACTAGGACAGCTGTTAAAAGATGGAAGTAGTTATAACTAGGCGTAGCACATACAAAAAAACTAGATAGGGCTAACCATATCAGATCCATCAAAAACAGAGAACTAACAACAAAACTAGGGTGCAGTTTGAGAGCTGAAAAGGAAAAAAAATCGTAGTTGTGCTACTGAGGTAGCCTTTTCGGAATGAAAAGAACAAAGAAATGTAGTAAGAGAAAAATAATGTACTGAAGCGAGAAATATTGAAAAGAGTAATGAAGAAAAATAATGTACTGAAGCATGAACTAACATTTCTCTTTTTCTCTCAATCTGCTCTGAAACCTCGTTCAATAATCTACTGAAGAAAAAATACTAAAAAACAATCTTTTTCGCCTATCCACAAAAGCAGAGTAGATTCGTAAAGGATTGTCAAGAACAAAGCCATCAATCAATCAATAAAAACTGAAAAGTTGTACATAAATTTCAGGTGGTTAGTGACAGAGAAACATTTTGGGTTGATGGTTGACCTTAGCCTCACATTTTTAAAACGCACACGTACACGTCATGGTGATAAGCTCTTTCATTAGTGAGATGCTTACAGATTTGCCATCAGAATATAGAGGGGTTTTGGTTTTTTTGGCTTCTATAGCCACTGAAAGTGACACCGCTTGAGCCCCGCCGGCAATAGGCAGTTCCTTCTTGGCTGCTACGGCCACTGGAACTCTGGAAGTGACATTGCTGTCGGCAGGCTTGTTGGCGCCCCCACGCAAAATATGATTTCACAGCATGTATCTGATCATGGTGCGATTCGACGCCACTGAAACCTCATTTGATCCATGGGTTCTGAATGATGAAGAAAATAAAATGAAGACTAAAAACTGAAATGATAAAGTGAATAATAGACTGAAAACACATAAACTAAATATAGACTGAAGAAATGGCAATGAATTAAAAGAACAATGAATTAAACAAAAGAAATCTAAAATAGAAAAAAACCCTGATATCTACGCTCTGTATCAAAAGTTCACTAACAATTCAACAGAAAGTTTACTGAATGTCAACCGTTAAGTTGCCCCTTTTCGAATCATGCATGTTAGTTTGCAACGTCCATAAAATCCAGACAAGAACGCTCTGCGTCAAACGATTGCCAAGGAAAACATCTGAATGAAGAGATTACCGCTCAACTTCTACCCTCTCCCTTTCCTGTTGACAGGCTCACTGACAAGCATGCAGCATAGACTGCCAAAAAAGAAAAAGGAAAAATTGAGGGACTCAACATGGACTAATGAATAAAGAGTGATGACTGAGAGAGTTAGCTCATGTAAATTGCAGATAGAGCAATGAACATAAAAACTGAACACTAACAGAAATGGGTGACTGAATAAATAGAAATGAACAACTAGAGCCTAAGATACTATGGTAAGACAAAAAATGAAGGGAATAACTAAAATAGGCAGATACTGAAGACATAAATAAAAAGTTTGAGATCACAGTCCTCTTTGAAGGAAATAAGCTAGTGTTGCTGAACTCCTTGAGCAGTTGATATATGCACCAGACAGTGAGCCAGCCTGGTATTCATGCGCATCACTACACTAGTCTAACCCAATAGTCCACCCCTCACCCTCAGCTTGTTTATTTTGGCCGCACTAACAAAGATGTCCCCAACAATGCAACAACTTCATTGTTCACGAGGAGCCAAGATTCGTTCGGATTACAGGCTATACAATTAGGGACCAGCTTGTCGGCAACAGAATAATTGGTCATGAACTGATGCCCTTGGTTTTTCCGCCGTTTTGCTCAACTTGATTATGAAGCAGAAACCAAAAACCCTTATTTAAGCTGGAGGCACCCCATCGAACCTGAATTCTCAGTAAGCCCGTCACTCTCTAGTTTGAAGCTCCCAACTAAGCTTATCATTCCTGTTGATTTCATTTGACGCACTTTATCTGCGCTAACTTATGACTTTCATGTCAAGCAGACTCTGGTGTTGCCCGATTCTCATTCTTGCACAAGGTGTCAATACAGAAGCAGTTATCTGCTGACTCGCTGAAGTACGACATAACATCATACACAAGGACGACACGCCTGCTTTACCATGCTTTCCGGATGATATTCACCTACATGTACACACAAGTCGTATGCTTCGCCCAAAAAGTCGAAAGTAGTACCAACCGGCATGATCATGTTTTTAGTTGGGTTCTCTCTGCAACACCTGACAGCCTTCTCGGTCATCTTTTACCAGGTTTTGTACTAGCGGCAAAATGTTACGAAATGAACGAAGTGAATTATCTGAATCAAGAAAAGAAATGTTGAACCAGTAGTTTCTACTAGCTTCAGAGTTCAGACCATCTTTTACCAGGTGTACACTACAGACTGATAAATCCAGATGACAATGACACCTACTACTGTTCCCATTCAACACTTTTTACTTTTGTATTTACAGGACTACAACAATTTCAGACAAGCCCCAGGCTAACAAAACCTATCATGATATCCCTTTTCCAAGCATGATCAGATTAGCACTCCACTAAAGTAAGACTCCAAATATCATGTTCATGTAGTAAGCACAATGGACACCAACATATGTGCATTGTGCAAAATAGATTAAAGACCACCAGTACATTTCGTGACAAAGAGATCTGTAGGAAGCATATCAACAATCTAAATATCAGACTTTTCCAACATAAAAAATAACAAGACCAAATAATACAAGTCATGTACAAAACCTGAAAACAATACAGCTCACATGCAGAAACTAGATTAATTTAAAATTGTAGGAACCTGAATTTTGTTCACAGGCTAAACCAAACAGAAATCACAATTTTCTCATGTAAGGTTTGAAAGAGATTAATCAACTGATTTGTATATTTAAGTTCCATAGTTTTAACTAGCTTTGAACACACACAAAAAGGTACTGGTGTCCAATTGCACCAAGTAGAGGTACCGAACTATCTGAATCAAGTTTGAGTGTAAAATGTTACTTATAAAATTTGTCCCCACAATAACCAACTAGTGTACACCAAAACCAAACAAAAAAGATCATGGTCAAGCAGCAAAGAGTATCTACACAAAAATTTGTACGAACCTGAATTTTCTTCACAGGTTTAATCAAACAAATATCACAATCTTCTATGTTAAGGTTGAAAAGAGATTAATCAACTGATTTATTTAGTTAAGTTGCATAATATTTGCTAGCTTTGAACACAATTTTTTTTACTAAAGGCAACTGGCACCAAATAGAGGAACTAAATTATCTAAACCAAATAGGACAGTTGTATGAAACTAACACTTCTCATATCAAGGTTGAGTGAAAAATGTTACTCCTTGTGAAATTTGTTCACCCAATAACCAACTGGTCCACACCAAAACCGAACCAAAAAGATGATGGCCATGCAGCAAATAATATAATCCTAATTTCTGGAGAACCACCAATAATCCAGGTAAGAATAATCAGTGACTAAATTGTACTCCCTCTGTAAACAATATAAGAGCATTTAGATCACTAATTTAGTATTCTAAACGCTCTTATATTAGTTTACAGAGGGAGTACTGTGCAAATGAATAAGCTGAATCGAGAAGGGATTATATCATCCAAACAATCACGAAGTTCTAGGTTGATGAGTACTTCAACACCACATTCGAGAAGATCTGACCAAATGAAAATAACAGTTGACCGTAACGAATCAAATCAGCCGTGAACAGAAACCAAACCTCTCCAGCCTTTGATTCATCTCTGCAGAACTACTACCCTCCTGCTTCTACTGCAACTAAAGGAGAACATACACACATACCAAAAGCAAGATCAACTGCTACAATAAGAATCAATCAGGACACTGAATCCACCTCCTATTAAATGATGAATGATGGAACTCATGAACTCAAATCAGACCTTCCTCAAACCCCCTTCGACATGATCTCCACATACCAAATTCAGTCCTGCAACCAATGCATGGAGGCCAACACAAATGAATCGAACAAACCACCGAAAAGGCACTAACCTGACTCGGTTAAAGAGCAAAGGTTTGCCCATGAGACCAAACCTCCTAAATATATCGTGCAACCAACAGGCGCAGAAAACCAACACGGGGATCAAGGGTACATATAATGGACCGAACCTAGAGAGAGATATTGCAAACCAAACGATTTAAAGAGATTCCAACTCACTACCAGAGTACCAGTGATGGTGCAGAAAACCGTCAGTGACCAAGTTAGGGTGCAGACCGTAGTCGGAAGTAAAGGGAGTTCGCACGGAAGTTTTACCCAGGTTCGGGGCCTCATGATCGAGGTAATACCCTACTCTTGCTTTGTTTTGGATTGATGTGGGAGGACCTCGTGCGAGGGGGTTACAAGTGGAGGATGATGAATGCTACCAAGGTCTGAGCAATGGAACAGATGCCTCGAACTACCCCTAGCCTCGCCTTATAAAGGGGATGAGAGCTAGGGTTGATAGGGATCCTAACTGACTTTACTGTAAGAGCTTCTTGGCTTGCACGCCAAGGATAAATTTTATCTCCAAGCCTAGACCCCTGGACCGATCGCTGGGTAAGGATGCCGCTAGGCCTCTTGGGCCCTGAAGCCAGCCCAGTCTCGAGCTTCCTGGTGGACGAGCCACCCTCGGTATATTGTACCATCAGTAGTGGCCGAGCTTGTCTGGAGTTGTGGAGTCTTGCTGCCTTGAGAATGAAATCCAGGCAGGCTCTTTCTCAGTGATGGAGACAGTCTAGCTCTCGGTAGCCCAACCTCAAAATCTATGTACTTGGCTATCGCGCGCCCCCCAGCAACGCATCTTTGTGGCTTCGTAGCTCCTGATTTTGTGGTGCCGCGATCTAGCGGCTTTGCATCTTTCACCTTCATGGCTTCGCGGCCTGCGTCTTTGCAATGTTGCGGCTTCACGTCTGCATGGCCTTCGGCGTCGCATCTTCGCAGCTTCATGGTTGAACGGCCTCTGGTGGCAAGTCTTCTTCAAATCATTTCTTGCTAGCCATAGGAACCTAGGCGTCGCTGCCACTCGCCTTGTCACATCCCGTCATCACTGTCAAAAGATAGGGAGATGGCCAGTCGGTTTCGCTTTGACCGCTACAACATGATGATAATGCCTGGATCTCCGCGCCCACATCCTGTGTAGTGGGAAACCGCAAAGGAAATGGGGCATATGTCGACCTACCGAAGCCGTTGCTTGGGTTTCCCGGTGGGATATAAAGAGGGGGGAGAGACATTTCCCCACTTCCTCTGTTCCTCTCACAGATCCCGCTACTGCTTCTCCCTCCCCTGTTGGAACCGCCATTGTCGCAAGCTCTTGCTCCTCGAGCCCTTCCTTTCTTTCCTTCTCCACCCAAGCGAGCCGCTGATGGTGCGAGGCAAGGGAGACCATGGTCGAGGTCATGGCCGGACCGTTCCCAAGGCCACCACCACTGACGAGCGGAAGGACAACGCTTCCGCCAACGAGGAGGCATGCGAGACCACATGCAAGTGGTTCTCCACTATGTTGGTTCAAGATGACTTTCTGCTGCCTTGGGAGGTACTTCAATGGAGGACGGCGGGGGCCGTGGCCATCCTGCCACCAGCCAGCACAAGCGAGTGTTGCACCAGCAGTTCTTTTGTCGAGGTTTGCCTTTCCAGCTGGACAGCTTTGTGTGTGGGCTTTTGTTCTCCTACGGGTGTCAGTTGCATCATCTGACACCCAACGCCATTCTCCACATCGCCAACTACATCACCCATTGCGAATGCTTCCTTGGGACGAACCCGAACTTCGAGTTGTTTTGATACTACTTCCTGGTGAAGGTCCAGAAGAATGGCAATGATATCCGCGACCTTGAAGGCGCCAACCTCCAGCCAGTGGCGGAGCCACCTCCCGACTAGCCGGGGGGCTGCCCGGGCTGTGCCATGCATTCTCCTTTGACCACTAGCAGTTAATGGAGAGTCAAGCATCATTTTGCAGGGGCAAACAACCAGCAGGTAGGAGCGTCGTGTACTTTGCCCCGGCTCACCAGCCGAGTTGGCTCCGCCACTGCCTCCAGCTCCGGCTTGAATCGGACTACTTCAAGATTGCTTTGGCAAAGTCAGTCTGCAACTGGCATAAGGGTTGGTTCTATGCTTCGGGGCTCGCGGGGGATCTGCCGCCCTTCATCAATGAGCCACCCCAAGCGTCTGAGAGATCTTGGAAGTCGATGAAGAAGACATCTAGCAACGCCCGGGGGCTGATTGACGCGGTGGAGAGCCTGATCGACCGCGGGCTGACCAGGGAGCAAGTGTTGAAGAAGCGACTCGAGCGGCGAGTCTAGCCACTCGGGCTCACCCCATGTATCTTTACATGGGGCCTTAAGATCCGACTCGAGCAACGACACGAGAGCTCAGCAACGACGAGCTGCGAGCCCGCATCGACACCCTAAGAGATCTAGGGTCAAACAAAATTCCGCTCACTGTCGTAATGGAGCCTTTTAGCGTTGCCAGCCCTCAAGTGACGTAAGTGTTCTTGAGCCCGGGGCCATGTGGCCTTAAGATTCATAGTGGCTTTCCTTCTCTTCTTTGTCCTGCCTCGACTTGTTGATGTTTGCAGTAGTTCGTGGCTTTCGTCGCCTTCCTATCCGTACCTCTGTTGCTCGGGCAAAAGCTCTGAGCCCAGCGATGGCCGCACTGCTCGAGCTGGAGCCAGTGAAGGTGAATGCGGCTCGCCGCGCTCCTCCTACAAAGGGGAAGACCGCCGCACCGCCTGAAGAGGAGGAAAATGACGATGGCGACAACAAGGAGGAAGATGAATCTTTAGAAGGTGAAGAATATGATTATGCCCTTGAAGAACCTGATCTCTATGCATATCGGAGAGTACCCAACCCTACATATGCAAGGGATACATACAAGGTGGAAGCTGAGAACAAATTAAATAAAGATAGGTCATCCAAAATAGATTAACAAATAAGTTGCTCCCGCCAAGCCATATTTAGAACCACCAATAATCCAAGTAAGAATCATATAAGGGACTAAATTATACTATGCAAACAAGAAGTAATCAAAAGGGGTTATAATCCAAATAATCAAACTCCAGTACAACACCGAAACATCATCCAAGAAGATCTGACCAAATAAAAAAACGTTGAACCATAATAAATCAAATTAGCCATTAACAAAAACAAAACCACTCCGGCCATTGATTCATCTCTACGGAACTACTACCCTCCGTTTTATGTGGCATCCAAAGAAAACATACATACATACATACCAAAACGAGATCATCGAAGTCTATCAACCCTATAATTCCAATTTTCAAAGAACACCAACAAATCCAAATCAGAATTCATGACAAAGTTAAACCCTGAAGAAAAGAAAAGAAATAGGATAACTATAATCCTAACTCATCATGAAGACACTCCCGTTAAGACATACAATCCAAATTTCTAGGCAAAGGAGACAAATGCAAACCAGAATTGTTGAAAACATAGACGAAGAAGAAATTAAACAGGAGAGATCATACAAACAAAGATTAATAAACAGATAAGTTGCTAATGCATAGACATATGTGATAATCCAAGCTTCTAGAGAACCTCGAGTAATCCAAGTGAGAATCGTCAAGGAATAAAATTTGATAAAAAATCAAGAAGTAATCAAGAAGGGATTAACATCCAAACAGTTAGGAGGTTCGAAGAGTGATCCAAACAACAGTTCAACTAAATAAGACGCATACAAGAAATCTTTTTGCATTTTTTGTGTTTTGCAACTTAAACACAAAGACAAAAAAATGACAAAAAGAAAACAAAGAAAAGCCAAATGGAACAACCAAAAGAGAACAAAAGATGAACGGAAGAGAAATATTTTTGGATTTTCAAAACATAAAAGGAAAAAACTTAAAAAAACACAATAGAAATATTTTTTGGAATTTTGGTTTTTTCTCAAAGGCATACAAGAACGTAAAGTGAAGCAAAGATAAAATATTTACAAAGTTTCAACAAAGAGGCAATGAAATAAACTTCCAAAGAAAAAGCAAAACGAACGAGGAAATATTTTTGTTGTTTTCTCAAAGAACTTCAAAAGAATGAAAGGACAAAGAAATATTTTAGGGTTTGTTTTAAAAGCAAACAACAAACAAACAAATAAAAGAAAAAATAGGAAGAAAAATAAATCAAAAAGAACACTTCAAACAATTGACACTCGAGAAGACGCAAACGAAAAATCTTTTGGAGTTTTTGGGTTTTGCAACTTAAAAACAGAGATGAAATAAACGACAAAAAGAAAACAGCAAAGAAAAGCCAAAAAGAAAAGCCAAAAAGAAAAACCAAAAGAAAACAAAAGAACACCAAAAGAGAAATAATTTTTGGAATTTTGGAGGCCAAAAGGAACTTAAGGAAACACAACAGAAATATTTTTCAAACTTTTGTTTTTCTCAAAGAAGGCAAACAAGACCGTAAAGAGAAGCAAAGATAAAATATTTTCAAAGTTTCAACAAAGAGGCAATCAAATAACTTTCAAAGAAAAAGCAAAACGAACGAGAAAATATTTTTTTTCTCAAAGAACTTCAAAAGAACGAAAGGACAAAGAAATCTTTTGGGATTACTATTAGAAGCAAACAACAAACAAACATCCAAAAGAGAAATAGGAAGAAAAAAACAAAAGAACACCTCAAATAGTTGACAATCAATAAGGCAAAAGAGAAATGTTTTTGGAATTTTTGGGTTTTGCAACTTAAACACAAAGACAAAAGGAACGATGAAAAGAAAACAACAAAGAAAAGCCAAAATGAACAACCAAAAGAAAGCAAGGAAAACAAACAAACAACGAAAGAGAAATGTTTTTGGATTTTCGAAAAGATAAAAGGCAAAAAAGAACTTAAAGAAACACAACAAAAATATTTTTGGAATTTTTTTCTCGAAGAAGGCAAAGAAGAATGTGAAGACAAGCAAAGATAAAATATTTTCAAAGTTTCAACAAAGAGGCAATAAAATACACTTCCAAAGAAAAAGCAAAACGAACGAGAAAATATCTTTGTTGTTTTCTCAAAGAACATCAAAAGAACAAAAGCACAATGAAATCTTTTGGGGTTTCTAGAAAACAACAAAGAAACATACAAAAGAAAAGATAGGAAGAAAAAAGAAGAACATTTTGAACACTCGAGACTCAATAAGATACAAACAAGAAATCTTTTTGGATTTTTTGGGTTTTACAACTTAAACACAAAGACGAAAGAAACAACAAAAAGAAACAGCAAGAAAAGCCAAAAAGAACAATCAAAAGCAAACGAAGGAAAACAAAAGAAAAATGAAAGAGAATTTTTTTTGATTTTTTGAAATATAAAAGGCAAAGAACTAAGAGAAACACCACCTAAGTATTTTTGGAATTTTTGGTTTTCTCAAAGAAGGCAAACAATAATGCAAAGTGACAAGCAAAGATACAAGATTTCCAAAGTTTCAACAAAGAGGCAATCAGATAAACTTCCAAAGAAAAAGCAAAAAGAACGAAGAAATATTTGTTGTTTTCTCAAAGAACTTCAAAAGAAAAAAGGGAGAAAGAAATGTTTTGTGTTTTTTCTTGTAAAAGCAAACAAATAAACAAAAGAAATAATTAGAAGGAAAAGAACCATAAAGAACACAAAAGAAAGAGATAAAAAAACAAATGAAGCCAAACAAGAAGAACGAGAAATACATTTGGGTTTTCGATCTTTAACAAAGCACCTACTTCCTACTTCTAGTTTCATTGCCCATTACTTCTTTGTCAACCTCCGGTTGAGACCCTGACTACACCGAAAGTTAGGCGACTTTAGTATCTACTAGCGGCTTCTTTTGGTTCAACATTAACAGGTTTTGCTACTAACTAGATGACCCGGTTGCGCCAATGGCGCAAGAAGCCATTTAGAAGGAATGTTAGTAGTGAATAAGTAAGAGACGTAAATGGAAAGATGATGCAATGTGGATTGTATTACATATAGTAGAATGGCTTAAACCGGTTAGCGCAAAAAGCTAATTAAAACCAAGAATTATGGTATCGATAACCATTTTATATGCACACAGATCATTTCATTATTGGCCAAAGAGAAAACAAATATGTTCATGCCATATTGTTCGAAGCCACTCTCAATAAAATAGCATCTAGTATAACATGAACCGTTTTGAATAATTTGGAATCATAGATATCTAAACAAGCATCATCCACCTTCAGGACCTGATGCATAAGAAATGGTCTCTCAGGAACCATATCCATTCAAGTAGGCTATAAAGGGGAAGAAAGATAAAGATAAATGATTAACAATGTTGATAGCATGAAGCAAGACAAGGAAACTGAAGCAAATGTGTCACATATTGCAGAAAAGTATTTCAACCATGAAGATGGGTACGAAAGCTAATATCACGCTTATTATTACACAGCTGATTAAGTATAAATAAGTTAAGATATTCATTGCTGTACAATATTTAGCATGTAGGCCTAGGATATGGTTCCATTCTTAGTCCATCTGGAGCAGCCCATATAGTTATTATCTGTGGCATACCTTGGTTTTCAGACCATCTGCATATGCCCATATGGTTAAAAGGCCAAATAGCACAAAATACAAATTCAGATGAGGAGATATTAGCAAATAAATGCTTAGCATTACAGATAGTACATAACAATCAAATTTTTGCTACTGAAGTGCATGTCCTTTTCTCTGAAATTAACGGTCAGGTGGAACATATATATTCACCAAGTATATCCCCTCTTCTTAGACCAATACGACACAATGAGGTATCATTTGTTTCCTAATTAAACTGTAACCTGAAATCTGTGTGCATACGCTGCATGGGCATATCCATTTATTCCTAATAGGAAAATATGCCAAAACATCGGTCACTTTCTCTTTTGAGCTGGAAAGACCGTTCACTTGGATGCATGCAGACACCTCTAATCTAAACAGAGGAACTGAACAATCAGTCACTATGATTTTATTAACTATATGCATATACATTCCAGTCAAGCGTCTTTTTAGAAAGTGACATGCTTAGCTGTGATTTTCTTAAATATGCACCACCAAATATTGAAAGATAGAATAATATCATCATCCTTTTAGTTCCTATCCATATGGAGGAGCATAAAGATAGCAAAAATGTTAGTACTCTATGCACACCTACTGTAACTCATCCTTTTAGGTGTTTAGTAGGACCTACTTCGTATGTGTCTCTCACTGTAGGTGGGCAATACATTCCCTTGACCAGGTTAGGAATGTCCAAAATATTGTTTCCAAAAATAAACATGAGTTACAGTTTAGTAGGACCGACAAGGATTCAAGATTATAAAAGGAGCTGGGATACACATTCTTATTAAAGTTATTGGTTCAGATCTGTGTAGCTTTCAGGGGCCTACCAATCAATCCATATGTCCATCCCTACAATAGTTTCAGGAGGGTACCACTCAATCCATTTGAGCATCTCCTTTTTGCACTAATAGAAGATGAGCTAGCATACCTGCAGATGGGCTGGTGACGGTGAGGTCGCCAGCAAGTAGACCTAGCTGCAGAGGACACCGTCTCCCCCATGCTGCTGGTGGGAAACCACCACGACACGAGCACTCTTGCCGGAGAGGCACCCTCAATCTCCGCTGATGACTGCTTTCCCTGATAGCTGAGGGATCTGCTGGTGAGGTCCTGACAACTGTTCAAAAGGAGCAAAAAAGCAAGTGTTGATCTATTATTTCCCTCATAGAGCATTGTAAGCACGAGCAGATGTTCGCCAAGTGTGTGTTTTAAAATACACTGTAATTGCAAGCAAGTAACAGCGGTGATGTATACTTGTACATACTTCTTCTGTGATCTGAACAACAAAGCGAGCAACACCTCCTTAAAAAATCTCCACACCTCTTAAATCAGTAGGGGGAAAGGGTGTAAGCACCTAGGCGCTAGGGCAGAACAAAACGCATTGCTTAAGCCTGCGCTTAGGCAAGATATGCGCTAGTCAGTGGGAAAATACAAAGTTAACAATTAGAGGTTTTTCCCTGGTCATAAATAAAAGGACTCGAAAGCCATGTAAATTGTGTAAAGCAGAGCAAAGAAGTAGAAAAGCAGAACATAACTTCAGAAGAAGAAACTGAAGTAATGGACTAAGGTATATGTTTTAACCAAACACTATCATACTTTGGAATATTGTTCCTTATTTCAAGTGTACAGAAGAACCAAGAGCAGCATGAATCACTTGCCCATAGCATAAAGTTTCTGCATCATAGCATCAAGAAGCTGTATCATAGCATCAAGAAGCACTTTCTGATTAGTAAACTACAATTTGGAAGGTTAAGTTGCTGCATCATAGTATCAAGAAGCACTTTTTGTTGGGATCTTAACTTTGTCCATCACGACAGACTGATTACACAAGAAAGACACTGTAAGCAAGTGTTGGAAGCTTCATAGTGTATGATTTGAGACGTTTATCCATCTATTATTTTCCCGTGACAAAAA
The DNA here is from genome assembly GCF_002162155.2 of Triticum dicoccoides. Lineage (NCBI taxonomy): Eukaryota > Viridiplantae > Streptophyta > Magnoliopsida > Poales > Poaceae > Triticum > Triticum dicoccoides. Next base: position 572,409,122 of record NC_041390.1, on the reverse strand, counting down.
GAGTGTTGTTAAACAATGGTAATAGTAGAATTTTGGAAGTCTGGCAATTACAATACAGTAAATGCCTATCCTGAAGTTAAAACTAAATAAAACCAGGGTTTATAAGTGTATTTCACAGATAATTGTTCATGTTGCTTGAATCATAATTGAATCGATAATATGATTTTCCATGTCACATTATTATGCTAACTGGGATTGTAGTAGAAAAGGCAGGATAACAGTACTATACTCCACTCTTTTTCCTATTGGGAAGAACCACCTCTCCTACCCCATTCTCTGAATTTTCATATAGATAACCTTCAATTTTCTCTTTGTTCTTTCCATTTTATTTCAGTAGCTCCTTCAATTCATATGATTGGTTTTGTTTCATCGATGGACCCTAAGCGGTTAATGCATGAACTTGCTAAAATGTTCAGAATGACGCAGTTACTACATCTAGTTCAATAGTAGTGCTTCTGCATTAGCGTACGTACCTATGGTATGGATGACTATTTACAAACCTGAGTCATAATCAACAGTGCCGTTAAACAATGGTGATAGTAACTTAATGTGCAGTTCACATGTACAAATTCGAACTCTTATGTTTTAGCTAGGATATGTATGCTAGTTAGGAAATCTTAAAGGAGAGCTGGTAAATATCAAGAGGCATATGCATACAACCGTAGATGATAATTTTTCTGAGAATAACAGGGCTTTCAGGTTGTTGTAGTTGAACAGGATTCATGCATATATTATCTTGCAGGCAGCAAGAAAATAGGGGATCAACATGTATTTCCATGCATCAACAGATTATTCACATGTCGATTAAGAAGCACACGCAACAAGGATCGATAGGTTGACTAAAGAAGATTAGTTCGCGAAAACATACTGTGTCGTCGCTCAAGGCTTACCTGAAGGTGAGTGAGGTGGCCTGATCTGGTGAGAATCCACAAGAGGAGCTGAAGTGCTGCCGTGATGCATAGATGGGAGAGAGCGGATCTTGCGGGCGAGGGAGCATATACCTGAGACAGAGCCAGATCGTCGAGTGTTTTCCTTTTCTGAAGATAAAAAAAACAACTGTAAGATTTTTTTTATGTAAACTTCCATGTGCCTTTGGAATAGCGAAGCAACACTACTGAACATAATAATCATGTTTCTCGGTAGATATTTTTAGGAAAGTAATAAAATTTACTCTTTTAACCAGTTTCTCACCTAGTGTAGAAGAGGCTGCGGATAGGAAGCAAAACCAAAATTAATGTCACTTTGATAGTTGTACCTCACATCCTGCATCACTATCAAGACCAACTATTAGATTTACCATAGACTGTCCACTAAGAGAGGCCAAATATGATCATGAATGAATGACAAAACTGTATCTACCCTCTATAAACATCAATCATCTTAAGAACCTTAACTTCATAGCATCCACACTGCCAGAGAACACAGAAATATATATAAACTGTAAAACATTCACACTACAACTAAAACCATGATAGGTTGAGCATATGGAGGCATCAAAAAAGGAAATAGGTTAGAACTCACCCGATCAGAGCCAACAGAACAATGAGAACATCCAGCTTACATCCAACACCATCGGTGGTAGAACTACTGCCGTCCCTAAACAGAAGAAAATATCAAAGAAATTAAACCATCATGTCCACAAGCAACGAGTGGATTTGTAAGAAAACCAACAACATGAAGATGTCCCTTGATGTAGTAGTAATTAATAGGATATCGATATGAAGAAAACGATAATTAGATCATGCATTGATAATCCAACATAGATACGTACAAAAGAACAAGCAACCTTCGAAATATTTGGTCGAAAGTAATCCAGACATTAATTACTAATTATTACATGTAGGCCAACTGAAAAAACACAACCATCTACAAATAGAAAACATGGATTGGCATACAACAATCAGAAGCGAGCCTTGCTCATTCTCGCTTGATACAAAAACCCAGAAAACAAACTACAACAAACAACTGAAATCTAATACTCTACAGATGCTGGAATCATGGTTTTTACTACAAAAAGAATGAAGGCATTAACAAGCTAAGTATCTTGGTTTTAGCTACCAAACCAGAAGGATTGCTACAGTACCTTTCAGTTCAGTAACACAGTTCGGCGAGGTTGCAAAGTGGTCTTTGTCGCCTCTGCTGCCATCGTTGTAGGAACCCAGACCCATCCAAACCCTAGATGACTGAAAAAATTAATTAGGAGGACATGAATTAGAGGGAGGAGCTCACACAAGGAATTGCAATCAAAAGGGAGGCAGAGGTCAACCTAGTTGTGCTCTGGTGGGAGAGGTGGGTCGTGGGGAGAGGCCGATATTCTGTATCTACGCCAGGCTACTCCCTGCTCCTCGCCCTGCAACCCATCAGATTCCACTTGACCGAAACTCCCCTTCGCCATCGCCTCCCCGTACGTCGCGGCATCCACCGGCTACAGCTCTCCGGGTTCATCCCTCCATGCCTGGAACCGGAGGCAGGGAAGGAGGAGAGGAAGGGGAGGAAGAGGTGCTGAAGGCGGAGGGGGCGAGGAGGCCGTGAGGGACGGGGAAGAGGAGGAGGCGACGGGAAGGGAGGAGGGAGAGAGACGAGATATTTTGTCTCGCAGCGGACGTGTACCCTTTTTCTCTCGCTGCCCGCTCGGGAGAGAGACGAGATATTTTCTCTCGCAGCGCACGTGTACCCTTTTTCTCTCGCTTCCCGCTCGCGCTCGCTGCCCGCTTGCTAACTGTTCATAGCCGACGTGGATGGCTTGGTCGTGACTAACAACCCCTTCATCCTTTATAAGGTAATTTTTTCTTGTACCGAGTGACGACTTTTTACTTATGATTGCTTGGATCCTTGGTACTGGATGTATTTTCATATAACTTATGATTCTTCCAGTTTGTCAGCCATTCGACCTCCAGATTCTCATGTTCATGTTCTGATTAGAGTCCTTACATGGATGCTCTACTTGGTGTTGGCCCTCGACGTTGTAATTCCCAAGTCCTCTAGGTGCTTATCTGGCTTAACCTTCCCTTTCCTGCCACCACCGCCAGTCTCTCTGCCCCGGTTACTTTCTTTACCAGTTCTTTTAGAATCATTGTCTTGGTCACTTGTGTGGCTCTAGTCTCTCATCCTTAGTTCGACGTGGTCTTCTTGGATCTGTCTCTGGCGGTGTGTCTTTAGGCTGTCAGTTTGTCAGCTTAGCAAACAGGTTAAGTTACATTATCCTCATAGTGAGATTGTGTCTCATCGTCCTCATAGTAAAGATAGCTCATCGAAAGATGACGCATCAAAAGAATTCACAAGATGTTCACTTCGATGTTTGGGGTCCAGGTCCCTTTGCCTCAAAAGGAGGACATCACTACTATATCATCTTTATATATGATTTCTCTCGAACACACATGGATATATTTTATGCTTTTCTTCTAGCAAGGTCTTATCAGTAAGAAGTTTGCCGCCATGCTTCATACCCGGTTTTCCACTCCTTCCTGTGTCTTCCATGCAGATTTTGCATGCGAGTTTATCAATCATTTATTAAGCGGATTCCTTGCTGAGCAGGGCGCACTTTCTCAGTTCTCTTGTCATGGTCTTATGATCAGAATTGTTGCTAAGCATCGTCACCTTCTTGAGGCAGCTTGTGCATTGAAGATCAACGCATCTCTTCCACCTCACTTTTGGGTTGAGGTTGCTTCTACATCCACCTACCTGATCAACAGTTATCCTTCCTTGCTTTGCAGGGTGATATTCCTCTCGAGTGTCTTTTTGGTCGTTCTCATGGCTACTCAGTGCTTCGTTTGTTTTGTTGCGTTTAATACATTCTTCTTGCCCCTCAAACTAACTGCTTAGTATATTGAATGTGTCTTCTTAGGTCACTTTTGGGTTGAGGTTGTTTCTACATCCACCTACCTGATCAACAGTCAACCTTCCTTGCTTTGTAGGGCGATATTCCTCTCGAGTGTCTTTTTGGTCGTTCTCATGGCTACACAACGCTTCCTTTGTTTTGTTGCGATTAATATGTTCTTGCCCCCTCAAACTGGTTGCTTAGTATATTGAATGTTTCTTCTTAGGTTACGCTGATGAGCACAAGGACTATCAGTGTTGGGATCGTATCGATCGGCGGATAAGCATTTCTCGGGGTGCGACTTTTGATGAGCCTCGTCCTTTCTATCCACGTCAATTCTCTCCTTCGGCCTCTCTCATTGAGGACATTTCTTTCCTGGCTTTTGCCGATACACCTATTACTCATGTATTTCCCTTGTCCATCCATTCCAATGTGTCTTCCTGTACGACTGTTGTAGACCGCACGTCATCGTCATCCGCGGCTTCCCAACCTCGTTCGTCCCCTAAGGCTTCCCAGGTGATTCATCCTCATCCTCATCCTCTTCTTTACTAAACTAGTCGTCCACATCTTGTGAATTCTTCTGATGCGTCATCTTTCGATGAGCTATCTCCCTCGACTACTACTAGGTGACTGGTTGCGCCAATGGCGCAAAGGCCGAGAGTATGCCATGTATTGAAAGAGTGTACATTAATATTATTCGGGCACATATTGAAACATATGAAAATAAGTACCTATTGCTGGTAGATAGATGCTTAGTGATGGTACTTAGTGTTCTAAGAAGCTTACGATTAATTATTTACAATGTTATTAGCAAAGAAAGTAGATAGCCACATATAGGCGCTATGAAGTGATAAACATTAGACAGGGTCATCGCTCCATGTTTGACCATGGCACAAAAAGCAAAAGCGAGCCAAGCATTCAAAGCATGTGTATGAGATTGATTTAGAATCAACTTAAAGATACTTATATTCCATTACATGAAAGCTTGATGCTTGAAACAAAATATTCAGATCACTTGGTGATAGCATACATTGGCTTTAAAAGACAGATTATATTAGCATAGATGAATCGTGTATATAGTGCTTGCCCGTTAACCATTGCTCGAGTCTTGTACCTGCCGTCGGCAGAAAGGAAAGAAGCTACGACCCAGGCGGAGGAACAACCTAGCCGCACACTACAGACAGGATCAGAGGCCTATAGAGGAACAAAAAGAATCAAGCGACTGTGTATAAAACAATAAGATGGTACACTTTATTAATTATTTTTCTAGCTGTTTTTCCTTTATCAACAAGCAGCACGTATTAGTTGGGTAAGCAATAACTAGGTGGTACACTTGATATTGGAACCCCCATACATTTATTATCTCTATTCATTCAAAGAACTAACCCGAGCAGGCATTGCAAGACTATTAAGAATCCGTATGAAACTAAGAAAAGTGGGCATCCTCTATAAACATGGATATCGACCAATGGCATATGAGCACACAATCACCCAGGAAGAAAACCACCAGGACAAGCATAAGTAAACAAGAACACATTTTTTCTAACAAGATATGAAGGAAAACCCATACAAAGCACGGCAAACATAATAGGTGAACCGTGAAACACATAGACATGCAAACTAGCCGCACCAATGCAGGAGTTCATGGCCTATATTATCAAGAAGTAATAAGCCAAGGCAATCTGAGCAGATCTAACCTTGTTGGTTAACGGCATGGTCGAATGAACCAACAAAGAACCTGCACAGGCAGAGAAACATGCAACGCAAAATGTTTCAGCTCACAGGCATTTCATCGAACAGGAGACGGCAGGAAAGATCTTACCATATCTTGCAAGAATAAAAGGGAAAGAAACCCCATATTAGCTTATGAAAACCAAATGTGGCCAAGACTGCCGCATCCTCTGCTTAGGCGACATCCAGCAAAGCATAGTGCAGAACTGCAGATTCAGAACATGCAAATCATGTTATGTTAAATACCCGTATATATGCGCAGATATATCACTTCTAAATTTCACCAGTAAGTCATGACAACAGTTTGGCGTTAACAATAGTGTAAAAAATAGCAGGAAGCATACTTAGGCGACATCCAATCACGTAAGATTAGGTCATACTGTGATTTATTCGAGAAGGCTTACTGTGAATTGTAAGAAAATGAAATAAAAACCAGATACCAAATTGCTGCAGATGCACTCATGGTATAAACTCTGAAACATCAAAGTACTCAATTGATGAAATTAGAAAAGCAATACAGGCCCATGGTAAGCAACTTCAATTGTAAACTCAGTAGCATCATGAAATTAGAAGTCTACTATAGGAATAGAGGCCCATGGTAAGCAACTTCACACAAGGTAATAGTCCAGTAGGTCAATATGATTAAATGGTTTAATACACAATTTTGTATATCCGAATCAGATGGTTATCCCCTTCCTCATAACGAATGAAAACAATAACATAGAAAGTCAGAAATAGAGTGATTGCCAAGATATCGGTTGTTTGACCCCTGTTCCTCCCCTTGTGTTGGTTCTTTCTCTCATTTAGGGCATGCCCTTGCACCATATCAAACAACCTAAAATTGAATTCCACATGAGCTTGTACAACATAATGACAAGAGATGTGCATTCTCCTTCCAGTTGCCTGCACATTTGGAAACAACTAAACAAATCATCTGATTAGAAATTCCAAGCTGCTAGTCTACATTATGAAATAAGCATACATATAGTTAACTGACGACGCGTTTCTAAGAAATGGACCCCCCTGCAAGTTGCTTGCGCGTTTGGAACAGAACAAAACATCTAATGAACATTCTCAGCTGCTGGTCTGCATTACAGAATAGGTAAATATCGACTTGGGCTATACTCAGTTCAGTTTCTGGTCACAAAAAGCCAGAGTCGACTTGGGCTATACTCACTTCAGTTTCTGGTCACAACAAGGTACGTGCTTTCATTCAGTGCATGGAATATATTTAGATGGCCTCAGAAGCTCTGCGCAATCTAACACGATGACCTTGTCAACTCGCTAAATGAAAGGTTAAAAGTACGAATGCAGGTGTTAAACTGCAGAAAGAATGCACCAATCTACAAAATAGTGAAAGGACTCTCATTATAAGGCAAAAATGGTCAAACTGTTATTGTAACACCTAAGTATTGCAGGCAGAGTTATAAGAGGGGTCATGAATTGCTTTGGAAGCACGGGAATGGCTAAATAACCTGCAAAATCTGTAACAGACGCAAAACAATATAACTCTCAGAAGAAATTTTGCTCTTGTCCATGCGATAAATTTAAATGTAAAACATTTACAGTAAAGTCGACAGAAATGAGTAGGAATTTAAAATCTTTTATAAAAACTATACAGAACAAAGCAAATCCCCAGTTCAGTTCTACTCAAAGACAAAGATGATGATACAGATTCTAAGCTAGCTGGCACATCTACACAAAGAACCAACATGACAAATGCAAGTAAACCGGAGATAAATCTTCGGCTAAGATTGAAGAAAGAAAATATGATGAGCTCACCTTTGATCTGCATAGCACATCCAGGAATAACCAATTTCTTCCTTAATCGTGTGAGTGCCCAGGACAAAACAATCTTCTAGTTCATTGGTGAGCAACCCTTATGAAGCTCCTACAAAGAGAAAATTTAGAATTTTAACCCAGAGCACATAGTCGCAGTGATTAAGCAAACTGGAACACTCTCAAATGCTTAGCAAGCTCTACTTCCAAGAACCATATACAAAATCAATGAATAGAAGGCTGAGTGAACTAAACAGACTTTGGTTAAAGCTGTCACACTACAATTAGAAAAGCATATCCATAGCAGGTGAACCTCAAAATTGATATATAGCCAAGCTGACCGCACAAACGCACCAGTTCATGGAATATGTACCAAGACCTAATCAAGAAAGCCAATAGGAAACCTAACCTTGTTGGTAAACAACACACACATCCAACAAAATCAACAAAGAACCTGCACATAGAAAGGAACATGGAAGAAAAAAATGTCTCAGCTCAGACACATTTTATCAAACAGGATTCAGGAGACGAGAAGAAAAGATCTTAGCTCCGAGTGCAAATAACCAACTGATGTGATCGCATACCCGAGCAGCAAGCCACCAATGAAACAAACAAGCCTGTAAATCCATCAGATTGCTGAAGAGGTAGGGCAGCAGGCAAGCTTCTGCTGTTGCTGGTTCCGACGACAAGCACAATGAGAGGCAACTTACCAAATACAATTAACAGCAGCAAAACCTGAAAAACCTGAAAAATAACATATGCTTGGATTAGGAAGGCACCATAGCTGCCAGTTGTTTGTACCAAGCATAATGAAACATCACCTTTCTAAAGTCAGGAAAAGGTAAACAAAAAATAGATTGGTAATGATATATATGTGTAGTACAGCACAGTATCAAGCAGCATAAAGTTACTGTCACAATTGCAATTCTTTCAGATATGATACTAACCTGGTAACTGAAAGCCAACCGCTGTGTAGTAATGCAGTTAAAAAGTAACTTGAGGATACTAACTCTAAAGTTCATTGCCGGGTTTTACCTATAATAAACCAACAATATAAACATGACTATCCAGAATAAATTTAGATATTCAGAAAATAAATGGAGCAAAAGAAAGTGACTAACCTGAACCCAACAGAACCATCGCAAGGCCTCCGGTTAGAGGAACGACCAGTCCAACACTTGCAGCTACAACACTATAATGGATCAAATCGAAGAGCAGCAAAGCGTAAATTGAAAAGGGAAAAAGGAAAAGCATAAGGGATAGGCCAAACCACCCAGAATCCTTCTTGACCTTCTCTGTTGTGGAGCGACAGCACCGTGGATGGCCTTCTCTGCAGCCAGCGCTCCCCGTACGTCGAGGACAATGGCGACAGCGCCGCGCTCCACATGCCCAGTCTAGAGGCTGAGGGAGAAGCGACAGGTGCAGCAGTGGCGCGGGGTGGCCGAGCACGGAGAAGAAGGGGCACAGGGGTCACCGGCGGCGGCAGGGGCGGGGAGACGCGAAGAGGCTGCTGCGGCGTAGGGAGAGCACGGAGCGTCGACCCGCTGGTCCACGCAGCTCCACACGCGCGGCGAGCTCCTGCTACTTCCCGTTGCTCGCCGCCCTGCCACGCTGCCGCATCCTCGCCAGCCCCGCGCGCTCGCGGTCGCCGCTGCCTGCTGCTGCGCGCTGTTGCCGCTGCTGCCCGCAGACGCGCCCGCGCCCACGCCGCCTCGCCAGCCCCGTGCGCTTGCTGCTCGCCCGCCCTTGGCCTCGCCTCCGGCTGCCGCTGTTCGCCTGCCACACCGGCCCCCGCTCGGCGCGCCCAGCCGCCCCCGCTCGGCGCGCCCAGCCGCCCCCGCTCGGCGCGCCCCATGGTCAGACGCACTCGGGCTTCGAGGGGAGGAGAGTAGGAGGCGGAGCCGCGCGACCGGCGGTGTGTGGGGCTAGGGTTTGGAGGGAGGAGAGAGCTGAGGTGGGAGGAGTGAGCCGAGGCGGCAGGAAGAGGAGAGCGGCGGCCAGGTCCTCTCCACAGGAGCGGTTGGCTTTTATACGCCCGGATGCGAAATGACAAAAATGCCCTCGGCGGGGCATGAAAATAACAGGCGGTGGCACGAGCGATTTAAAGGCGACGTGGCTGCCTTCGTTGTGACTACCACTCTAGCAAGGTTTATATGTTCAATGTCTCCTTCTGTTGACAACGCACCTCCTCCAGCTCAACCTACTTATGGCTTCTACGCTCGCCTGCTTCCGCTTATTGATCGCTATGGGTATTCTAGCGTTGCTCTTCTCAATACGACTTACCGTGACGCCATGTTCATTCCGAACACCGACATGTGATGGCACAGGAGATTGCTGCTATTGAACGCACTGACACGTGTAGGATCTCATTTTCCTTCCTCCCATGCTCATCCCATCACTTGTATATTGTAAGTAGGTCTATAAGATTTAGACTCTAATGGTTCTCTTGCGTTAGAGAGCCCGTCTTGTGACCCGTGGCTTTCAACATGAAGATGGCTATGACTACGATGAGACATTTGCTCATATGGCTCACATGACCACTCTTCGCGCACTTCTCATGTGATATTTGTTCGCCACTGGTCTGTCTCTCAGCTTGATGTCAAGAATGTCTTTCTTAATGGTGAGTTGCATGAGAAGGCATACATTTGGCCACCACCTAGATATTTTTTCCTGATGGCACGATCTGCCTTTTTGTCGCTCTCTCTATGCCTTTAGCCTCTCGTGTCTGGTATGAGTGTTTGTCTCAGCGATGACTGCAACTAGTTTTTGCCAAATGCTTATGATCTGCACTTTATAGCATCTTTCAGCTCAGGGTCAACTCTGAGTGCATTGCCTTTTTTGAAGGTTCGTCTTAGTGAATAGTTTTTATGTCTAATATTGGTCCTCTTTGTTACTTCCTTGGAATTGAGGTTTATTCTACCTCTGATGGCTTCTTTATTTCCTAAGAGAATTCATTTAGTATCTTCTTGCTCGTGCTGCTCTTGATGAGCCTCGTCCTTTCTATCCAAGTCAGTTCTCTCTCTATGCCTTTAGCCCTCGTGCACGGTTTGAGGTTTTTTGTCTCAGCAATGACTGCAACTAGTTTTTGCCAAATGCTCATCATTTTGTACTTTATATCCATCTTTAAGATCGTGGTCGAGCTTTGCTCCTATATGTCTTTAAGCTCGTGGTCGAGCTTCTGCTTTATATACATGATCATCACTACCGACAACTTTGAGTGCATTGCCTTGCCTTGTTGAAGGCTCGTCTTAGTGAATAGATTTAATGTCTGATCTTGGTCCCTTTCACTACTTGGAACTGAGGTTTCTTCTACCTCTGATGGCTTCTTTATTTCCCAAGAGAAGTACATTTAGGATCTTGCTCATGCTGCTCATAGTGATAAGGTCACAACTGAATCTTGGTCCTCTTCGCTACTTGAGATTGCTAATGCTGCTCTTACTAATGAGCGCACTATTGAGACTAGAGCCAATGTCCACCTTTGCTCCCTACCAGTCTGGATGGGCATTCTTTGCCTTGCTGCAGGCTGCTATGAGTACTGTCTCGATCCCACATCTCGTGTTCCCTTTATGTGCGACACCATAACCGCACGCTCAAGCACCACCAATGGTGAGCAATACCTCGGACAGTCGACGCGTACCTAGTTTATGCACGGGACGAGCCGAGGACAGGCGCTACCTAAAGTCAAGGCCAAGGGCGCAGTAGGAGAACATGGGGTGCTTAATCAAGTGCGTGACCCACAACCCGCAAACAGGAAAAGAACGCCAAGCCGCATCGGTGGGGTACGAAGAGTGCATAGGCACATGGGATGCTGGATCAAGTCCCTCTGCTGCCACCATCGCCAGTCTCTACCTCTGTTGCCTTGTCTACCAGTTATTTCCAGGATTGGCATCATCCCGTTGGATCACTTGTTATCTCTCATCCTTAGTTCGACTTGGTCTTCTTGGATCCATCTCCGATGATGTCCCTAATCCACTGTCCAATTACTCTATACTCATAGCGAGACAGTGTCTCGTCGTCCGTTTGACCTTGTTCAATATGATCTCAGGGGTCCATCTGCCAGACAGTACAAATGCTACCAATATTGCGCACAACCATGAAAAGCATGAACTCACCAACCATAATGGTGTTGATGCGTCCTATCACTCACGTATTGCCCTCTTCTATTCCAATGTGTCTTCTTGTACTACTGTCATAGACCCCACGTCATCATCACCTGCGGCTTCCCCACCTCATTCATTCCCTAAGACTTCCCCGATAATTCCACCCAATCCTCTTCTTTACTGCACTAGTCATCCGCATCTTGCGGATTCTTCTAATGAGCCATCTCCCTCGACTATTATATCTCCTTCTGTTGGCAATGCACCGCCTCTAGCTCAACCTACTTCTGGCTTCTGCGCTCGCCCGCTTCCGCATATAGATCACTATGGGTATTCTAGCGCTGCTCTTCTCAATACGACATACCGTGACGCCATTCTCATCCCGAACAGCGGCATGCGATGGCAGAGGAGATTGCTGCTCTTGAACGCACCGACGCGTGGGATCTCATTTCCCCTTCTTCCCTATGCTCATGCCATCACTTGTATCTTGTAAGTGGGTCTACAAGATTTAGACTCTAATGGTTCTCTTGCGTAAGAAAGCTCATCTTGTGACCCGTTGCTTTCAACGGGATCATGGCTATGACTAAGATGAAACGTTTTCTCATATGGCCCACATGACCACTCTTCTCACACTTCTCGCTGTGATATTTGTTCGCCACTGATCTGTCTCTCAGCTTGATGTCAAGAATGTCTTTCTTAATCGTGAGTTGCATGAGAGGGTCTACATGTAGCCAACACCTAGATATCTTTTTCCTGATGGCACGATCTGCCGTCTTCGTCGCTATCTCTATGCCTTTAGCCCGTATCGTCCGATTTGAGTGTTCTGTTTCAACAATGACTGCAACTACTTTTTGCCAAATGCTCATGCATGATCTACACTATATCCATCTTTCAGCTCAAGGTCGAACATTGCTTCTATATGTCGATGACATGACCATCACTACCAACAACTCTAAGTGCATTTGCCTTTTTGAAGGCTCGTCTTAGTGAATAGTTTTTATGTTTGATATTGGTCCTCTTCCCTACTTCGTTGGAATAGAGGTTTCTTCTGCCTCTGATGGCTTCTTTATTTCCCAAAGAGAAGTACATTCAGTATCTTCCTACTTGTGATGCTCTTAGTGATAAGGTCACTGTTGACACTCCCATGGAACTCAACGTCCACCTTTGTGCTTCCGACAATGAGCCTTTGTTGTATCTGACGCGCTGTCGTCATCTTGTCGGGAGTCTTGTCTATTTAGATGTCACTCGTCCAGACATTTCATATCACATTCTCATTCTAAGTCAGTTTGTCTCTGCTCCCACTTTCATCCACTTGAGTCACCTCCCCCCTGTTCTATGATATCTTTGTGGAACTACCTCTCCCCGTCTCTCTTAATCCTATGCTCAAGTTCACTCGTCCCTTTCTACTTACTGCGTTTTCTTGATGGTTTTCTCATTGCCCGGAAGACAAAGAAACAGACTATGTTTAGTATGTGCCTTTTGATTTACACTTGGTCCGTTTCTTCACAAAGACTCAGACAGAGCACATCACACGGCTTCCCTCTCTCTCGTTTAGTATGTGCATTTCGATTAACGACCTTGAGGATTTTGTTTTTTCTATCACTACATTACTCTTCTCTTGTCACACCATACAGTATATGTGCTATCAAGATTGCACCTCACCATATGAAGCATGAGCTCACCAAGCATATTAATGTTCATGCCTCGTTCGTGCATTCATGCACTCCAGAGTGCAGGATCATATTATTACTCTTCAATATGTGCCTTTTGATTTACACTTGGTCTGTTTCTTCATGAAGGCTTAACCGGAGCACAACACAGACTCTCCAAACCCACCCACACGGCCCAATAGTTGTGACACCTCACTCAACAAGCATGTCATCTCATCCCGAGTAGTAGATCCACATGTAGACACCGGATCTGCCCACAACCGCCCGCCGTAGCGGCTAATGCACAATAGTAGGGTGGATGATGCCTTTCTCCTCTCGGTGCCCTCTTCCGGCCTTCCTTGCTTCCCTGTCGCCATCCCCTCACCGCTCAACTCCAGGTCCAAAAGCTAAATGGCGGCGGCGGTCCGCTCTCGACGGCTTTTTCACCCCTCCACCACACCCCTCGTGCACGCTCCGCTCCATGTCAGTCCGGTTGAGCATCCTTTGTCTGGCTACGGGTTCCTCTGTCGCTGTCTCGATCCCACAACTCATCTTCCCCTAGTGGGCGCCATAGTCGAATGCTCAAGCACCACCTATCGGCGAAGCAAGAGCAGGGGCAGTCGTCACCGCAATGTCTAACCAATTGTTCAAGAATTCACCCGATTAATCAGTTAATCGCTACTCATCGAGTGGCCGACTCGAATAACACATATTCATCGCGTTAACTTGCCAGGCCGATGAAATGGTTGATTGGACCGACTAATCTGTTGTCAAGCTGATTAATCGTTGCTGGCCTGTTAACTTGTGGGCAAACAAAGCCTAATTATTTGGCCCATAAACCCTCTCGCTCCTAAATATCTAGGGCTTAGAACCCCTCCTGCTCCTCTCATCCCCTCCCGACCTAGATGACCAGGTCCTCGTCGACGTGCTGCCACTTCCTTCCTCCCCTGTGTGTCGTCGTTTCCTCTTCTCCCTCTACACGCTGCTACTTCCCCTCCTTCATGACCTACCACCTCCGGCAACCGACTTGTTCAGATGCCCAGCGCGCAGGCCGCCACCTTCCCTCTATCTGTCGTCATCATGTGGCCACCATCTCTCAGAGTTGTGACGCAAGCAGAAATTAGCAAAAAATGTTGTTTTATACATGTTCGTAGATGACTTCTGATCCCCGCATGGATGATTGTTGCTCTATACATGTTTGTGATCTATTGAGAAAAGAAAATGGTGCCATTTGCCTCCTAGTTGCAATGTAAATTTTCCCTCCATACAAAATTTGCTTCTAGTGGTTGACCGATTAATCCAGTTAATAAACCGATTCAACGATTAATCACTAATCCCAAGCTGAGCGAGCAGTTACCAGTTAACGATTTCCTCAACATTAGTCAAACCCATAGGATGTGTGCACGACGCTACCTGCCACCAGGGCCAAGGGCCACCAAAGGGAACATGGGATGCAACATCAAGTCAGTGCCACAAAACCTGCAACCAGGGGAAGGACGCCAAACCGGATCAAGGAGGAACAGAGATTACATGACTTCGACACCTACTTCTTTTAGTTTTTATTCATAGCCTTGTGCTTCTTCGTCAAGCTCTTCAGTTGAGCCCCTCACTACACTTGAGATTACACGACTTCAGTGTCTGCTAGCTGCTTCTTTTGGTTCTCCATCGATAGGTTTTGCAGGTTTTACTACTGGACAATTTGTACAAAAGAGTAGACTAGGGAAATATTTTTGGTCTTTTCATTAGTTCAACAATAAAGCACATAAGAGCCAATCAGAAGTACGTTCACTTCAACACTTAAGACGAGAAATCTTTTTGGAACTTTTAACTTTTGCAACTTAAATAAACGCAAAGACAAAAGAAACGACAAAAAGAAAACAACAGAAAAGGCAAAAAAACAAAGAAAAATAAAAGAACAACAAAAGAGAAATATTTTTGATTTTCTGAAACATAAAAGGCAAAGAACTTAGAGAAACACAATAGAAATAATTTTGGTATTTTTTTCTCAAATAAGGCAAACAAGAATGCAAAGCAAAGCGAAGATAAAAGATTTCCAAAATTTCAACAAAGAGGAAATCAAATAAACATCCAAAGGAAAAGCAAAAGGAACAAAGAAATATATTATTATTTTCTCAAAGAACTTCAAAAGAACAAAAGTACAAAAGGACAAAGAAATCTTTTGGGGTTTCTTTTAAAAGCAAAGAACAAAAAACAAAAGAAACAATAGGAAGCAAAAAAACACTACAAACACTTAAGACTCAAACGAGATATCTTTGTGGAATTTTTGGGTTTTGCAGCTTTTTTTTAACGTCTCCAACTTAAACACAAAGACAAAAGAAACAGCAAAAAGAAAACACAAAAAAATGCCAAGAACAATCAAAAGAAAGCAAAAAAACAAAAGATAAACGAAAGAGAAATATTTTTGGATTTGTAAAAAATAAAAGGCAAAGAAGAACTAAGAAAAACACGCAGAAATGATTTTGGATCTTTTTTGGTTTTTCTCAAAGAAGGCAAAGAGAAACAGAGATAAAGGATTTTCAAAGTTTCAACAAAGAGGCAATCAAATAAACATCCAAAGAAAAAGCAAAAAGAATGAGAAAATATTTTGTGGTTTCCTCAATTAACATCAAAAGAATAATAAGATAAAGAAATCATTTTGGGTTTCTTTTGTAAGCAAACAAACAAAGAAAAAAGTAGGAAGCAAAAAAAACATTTCAAACAACTAAGACTCAATACGAAGCAAACAAGAATCTTTCTAGAATGTTTGGGTTTTACAACATAAACACATAGACGAAAGAAATGAAAAAAAGAAAACAGTAAAGAAAAGCCAAAAAGAATAACCAAAGGAAAACAATTAAGACTCAATAAGACGCAAACGAGAAATCTTTTTGGAATGTTTGGGTTTTGCAACTTAAACACAAAGACCAAAGAAACGACAAAAATAAAATAGAATAGCAAAGCAAAGCCAAAAAGAACAACCAAAAGAAAAACAATGGCAAACAGAAAAACAACAAAAGAGAAGTATTTTTGGATTTTCTGAAACATAAAGAGCAAAAAAGAACTCAAAGAAAAACTTCATAAATATTTTTGGATTTTTTTCTTTTCTCAAAGAAGGCAAACAAGAACGCAAAAAGAAGCACGTATGAAAGATTTCTGAAGTTTCAGCAAAGACGAAATCAAATAAACTTCCAAAGAAAAAGCAAAAAAGAATGAAGAAATATCTTTTTGGGTTTCTTTCAAAAGCAAACAACACACAAACAAAAGAAACAATAGGAAGTAAAAAGAATTACAAACACTTGGGACTCGATAAGATGCAAACGAAAAATCTTTTTGGAAATTTTGGGTTTTGCAGTTTAAAACACAAAGACGAAAGAAACAACAAAGAAAAGTCAAAAAGAACAACCAAAAGAAAAGAAAAGAACAAGGAAAGAGAAATATTTTTCAATTTTCTGAAACATGAAATGCAAAGAACTCAGAGAAACACAACAGAAATAATTTAGAATATTTGGTTTTTCTCAAAGGCAAAAAAGATCATAAAGATAAAAGATTTCCAAAGTTTTAATGAAGAGGCAATCAAATAAACTTCCAAAGAAAAAGTAAAGAGAACAAAGAAATATTTCTGTTGTTTTCCGAAAGAACTTCAAAACACCAAAAGAACGAAAGGAGGGTTTCTTTTAAAAGCAAACAACAAACAAACAAACAAACAAACAAACAATAGGAAGAAAAAAACCAAAGGAACACAAAAGAAAGCAATCAAAAACCAAATTAAACTAAACAAAGAAGAACGAGAAATACTTTTGGGTGTTTGAACTTTAACAGAACACCTACTTGCTACTTCTAGTTTCATCGCACAATACTTTTTCGGCAACCTCTTCGGTTGAGACAATGACTACACTGAAGATTAGGCGACTTCCATGTCTACTAGCTAATTCTTTGGGTTCTCCATCAATAGGTTTTGCTATTGATTTTTTTAGTACCGAGTGACAACTTTTACACAACCAAGTACACCTTTATGAATCCTTGGTACTGGATGTATTTTCAAATAGTTTATGATTCTTCGAGTTTATCAGCTATTTGACCTTCAAATACTCATGTTCATGTTCTTACTGATGATGGAACTTCCCTCCAAGTCGACAGTCGAGACAGTCGAGGCACTCTTACTACTTCGTCTTTTCATGTTATTCTTTTGCTCATATTCCTTGGCCCATGCAGCTCATTTTAGGTGGTCAGATTGTCGACTTTGGTTGTACAGTCATTCTTTAGTTTAACTCTTGTTCTTATTAGGATCCTCAGATGGATGCTTTACTTAGTGTTGGCCATCATCGTTGTAACTCCCAAGTCCTCTAGAAGCTTGAGTGGTTTAACCTTCCCTTTGCTGCCACCGTCACCAGTCTCTCTGCCTCGGTTACTTCGTTTACTGCCTCTTTGTGGCATCATCGTCTTTGTCACTTGTGTGGTTCTTGCCTCTCATCCTTAGTTCAAAGTGGTCTTCTTGGATCTGTCAGTGTTAGGTTGTCGGCTTGGCAAACAGGTTTAATTACTTTATCTTCATAGCGAGACTATGCCTCATCCTTTCTATCTTGTTCATTTTGATGTTTGTGGTCGAGCTCCCTTTGCCTCAAAAAGAGGCCATCGCCACTATATTATCTTTATAGATGTTTTCTCTCGACACACATGGATATATTGTATGCTTTTCTTGTAGTAAGGTCTTATCTATCAGTAAGAAGTTTGCCCCCATGCTTCATGCCGGGTTTCCCACTCCTAATTGTGTCTTCCATGAAGATTTTGCTTGCGAGTTCATCTATCATGTGCAGAGTCTAATTGTGTCTTCCATGTGCGGATTCCTTGCTGAGCAGGGCACACTTTCTCAGTTCTCATGTCATGGTCCAAATGCTCAAAATGGTTTGCTAATCGTAAGCATCGCCAACTTCTTGAGGCAGCTTGTGCATTGAAGAACAACACCTCTCTTTCACCTCACTTTTAGGTTGAGGTTGTTTCTACTTCCACCTACCTCATCAACAGCCAGCCTTCCTTTCTTTGCAAGGTGACATTCCTCTCGAGTGTCTGTTTGGTCGTTCTCATGGCTACTGAGCGCTTCGTGTGTTGGGATCCTATCGATCGGCGAATGTGCATTCCTCAGGTGTGACTTTTAACGAGTCTCGTCCTTTCTATCCATGTCCATCCTCTCCTTCGGCCTATCCCATTGAGGATATTTCTTTCCTAACGTTTTTTGATACACCTATCACTCATGTTTTGCTCTCCTACATCCATTCCAATGTGTCTCCACGTACTACTGCTGTAGACCCCACGTCATCATCACCTGCGGCTTCCCCACCTCATTCATTCCCTAAGACTTCGCCAGTGATTCTCCCGCATACTCTTCTTTACTACAATAGTTGTCCGCATCTTGTGGATTCTTCTGATGCATCATCTTTCGATGAGCCACCTCCCTCCACTACTATGTCTCCTTCTGTTGGAAACGCACTACCTCCAGCTCAACCTAGCTTTTGCGCTTGCCCGCTTCCACCTATTGATCACTATGGGTGTTCTAGCGCTGCTCTTCGCAATACAACTTACTGTTATACCATGTTCACCCAAACGGCGACATGCGATGGCAGAGGAGATTGCTGCTCTTAAACGCACCGACACGTGGGATCTCATTTCCCTTCCTCCTCATGCTCAACCCATCAGTTGTATACTGTAAGTGGGTCTACAAGATTTAGACTCAGACGGTTCCCTTGCCTTACAAAGCTCGTCTTGTGATTTGTGGCTTTCAATAGGAACATGGCTATGACTACGACAAGACATTTTCTCATATGGCCCACATGACCACTCTTCGCACACTTTTCGTTGTGATATTTGCTCGCCACTGGTCTGCCTCTTAGCTTGATGTCAAGAATGTCTTTCTTAATGGTGAGTTGCATGAGAAGGTCTACATGTAGCCACCACATAGATATTTTCCCCTGATGGCATGATCTGCCGTATTTGTCACTCTCCCTATGCCTTTAGCCCTCATGCACGGTTTGAGGTTTTTTGTCTCATCGATGACTGCAAGTAGTTTTTGCCAAATGTTCATCATTCTGCACTTTATATCCATCTTTAAGCTCGTGGTCGAGCTTTGCTCCTATATGTCGATGACATGATCATCACTACCAACAACTTTGAGTGCATTGCCTTTTTGAAGGCACGTCTTAGTGAATAGATTTAATGTGTGATCTTGGTCCCTTTCACTACTTGGAACTGAGGTTTCGTCCACCTCTGATGGCTTCTTTATTTTCCAAGAGAAGTACATTTAGGATCTTGCTTGTGCTGCTCTTAGTGATAAGGTCACTACTGAATCTTGGTCCTCTTCACTACTTCCTTAAGATTGTTGCTTATTTCCCAAGAGAAGTATATCCAAAATCTTCTTGCTCATGCTACTCTTACTGATGAGCGCACTATTGAGACTAGAGCCAACGTCCACCTTTGTGCCCACCTTTGCTCCCTACCAGTCTGGATGGGCATTCTTTACCTTGCTGCGGGCTGCTATGAGTACTGTCTCAATCCCACATCCAGTGTTCCCTTTATGTGCGACACCATAACCGCACGCTCGAGCACCACCAATGGTGAGCAGGAGCTCGGACAGTCGACGCGTACCTGGTTTATGCACGGGACGAGCCGAGGGCAGGCGCTACCTAAAGTCGAGGCCAAGGGCGCAGTAGGAGAACCTGGGATGCTTAATCAAGTGTGTGACCCATAACCCGCAAACAGGAAAAGAACACCAAGCCGGATCGGTGGGGTACGAAGAGTGCATAGGCACGTGGGATGCTGGATCAAGTCCCTCTGCTACCACCATCGCCTGTCTCTGCCTCTATTACCTTGTCTACCAGTTATTTTCATGATTGGCATCATCCCCTTGGATCACTTGTTATCTCTCATCCTTAGTTCGACTTGGTCTTCTTGGATCCGTCTTCGATGATGTCTCTAATCCACGGTCCAATTACCTTATACTCATAGCGAGAAAGTGTCTCGTCGTCCTTCTGACCTTGTTCAATATGATCTCAGGGGTCCATCTCCCTTTGCCTCCGGTAGTAACTTCTCTCGACACACCTGGATATACTTTATTTCTTCTTGTAGTGAGGTCTTATAAGCCTTTTGCTGCCATGGTTCACACTCAGTTCTCTACACTTATTCGTGTGTTCTATGATGACTGGTGGAATCCTTTTTTAGCAGACTTTGGTTCTCTTATCCTGGCGCTCATGCTCAAAATGGCGTGGTTGAGCTCAAGCATCCTCACCTTCTTGAGACGACTCGTCCTTTATGGTCACCGCATCCCTTCCGTCGCACTTTTGGGTCGAGTTTGTCTCCACTTCCATCTATCTCATCAACCTTTAGCAATCCACTGCTCTGCAGGGTGACACTCCTTTCGAGCGTCTATTTGATCGTTTATTCAGCGCTTCAATTGTTTGGTTATGTTTTCTATGTCCTTCTTGCCCCTCGTGAACGCACCAAACTGACTTGTTAGTCTGTTGAGTGTGTCTTCTTAGGATACAACGATGAGCATAAGGGATATCGTTGTTGGGATCATGTTGGTCGTCGGATGGCTATTTCTCGGGATATGATTTTTGTTGAGTCCTTCGGGCTTTTAAGTGGAGTATATCTATTTCCACAATTTCCCGGCACTCCTACCACTCCTATTGAGCCCTTATCCAGTTGTCGTACTGCTCCTGCTTCTCTGATTATTGTAGAACCAATGCCATCATCTCCTATAATTTCCTCACCTCACTTATCACATGATTCTACACCTTCATCACCGATGGCTTCCTTGTCTACATCACCTGAGTTTATCCCGATGATTCCAACTCGTATTCTTCCATCTTTTCCTAATTTCTATACAGGACGTCTACGTGTTGTGGATGGCTTGCGTCCTCGTTCGCTTTGGCCTGTTGATCGCCTAGGTCTTCCAAGCGTTGGCGCTATTCTTCTTGAGCCAACTTCTTATTCTGATGTTCATACCAAATGGCACCTTGTGATGGCAGAGGAGACTGCTACTCTTGAGCGCATCGGCACGTGAGATATTGTATATGTTCCTCCTCGTGTTTGTCCCATCACTTGGTGGATCTACAAGGTTAGGACTCACTCTGATGGTTCTCTTGGGCGTTACAAAGCTCATGTTGTGGGTAATGGCTTTCAGCAGGAGCATGGTCCTAATTACGATGAGACTTTTGCTCACCACTATTCGCACACTTCTTATTGTGGCCTCGGTTTGCCACTGATCTGTGTCTAGGCTTGATATTAAGAATGCATTTCTTAATGGTGAGCTGCTCCTTACGACATGCTTTCTCGTCTTCATCGCTCTCACTATGGCTCTAAGCAAGCCCCTCACACCTGGTTTGAGCGTTTTGCCTCTATGGTGGCTACTGCTGGTTTTCATCGAGTGCTCATGATCCGACATTGTTTGTCCTCCTTTCTGCTCTTGGTAGGACTCTTCTTCCATATGTTGATGACATGGTCATCACTAACGCAGACCGTGAGTATATTGCCTTTGTTAAGGCATGTCTTAGTATGTAGTTTCTTATGTTTTATCTTGGCCCTCTCTGCTACTTTCTTGGGATTGAGGTCCCTTCATGCTAAAAAATAATAATTTAGGATCTTCTTACTCGCGCTGCTCTTACTAATGAGCGCATGTTGAGACTCCCATGGAGCTCAATGTTCACCCCCTGCTACTGATGTTGACCTACTGTCTAATCTAGCGCTTTATCGACATTTTGTTGTGAGCCTTGTCTATCTATCTGGCACTCGCCCGAAAGAAGAAACACCGTTTGAGTGCACCTCCTGCGGCGCCGTCGCTCCACTTTCCTACTCTACCCTCCACTATAAGCTCTGCGGCATTGTCGTCGTGGCTAGGATGGTGGCAAACTCGCTAGCACCGATGCCCCTCACACGATGTTGCTAGAGCCTTCATCCTCTCAAGTGCATGACACTCCCATGGAGCTCAACACTCACCTTTGTTTGATCTGACACGCTATCATCATCTTGTTGGGAGTCTTGTCTATTCAGATGTCACTCGTCCAGACATTTCATATCACGTTCTCATTCTAAGTCACTTTGTCTATACTCTCACTTTTATCCACTTGAGTCACCCCCATGTTCTACGATATCTTTGTGGAAATATCTCTTACCGTCTCACCTCTTCCTATGCTCAAGTTCGCACGTCCCTTTCTACTTACTGTGTTTTCTTGATGGTTTTCTCATTGCCTAGAAGACAAAGGACCCAATTGCGCTTTTCCTTTCTACTGGTGCAAAGGCTGAGTTGCAAACTATGGCTCTTTTGACAACAAAGGCATATGATGGTAGCTTAAGGATTTTTTTGTTTCTATCACTACACCTACTCCTCTGTTGTAGAGTATAGGTGTTGTCACTCACCTACTCCTCTGTTGTAGGAGAGTACATTAGCTATCAGTATTGTGCACGACCCTGTGCAACATAGCTCACCAAGCATATTGGTGTCGATGCTTCCTTCGTATGCTCCAGTGTGCAGATCAAAAAATCCTCTATCTCTTCATACTCTTGTTGTTGATCCACCAATAGCTAGGGAAGGATTTTATTCTCTAGTACTCCCTCCATTAATGATTATAAGATGTTCTAACTTTTTTCTGAATCAGGTGTACATAGACACATTTTAGTGTGTTTTGTTCACTCATTTCTGCACATAGTTCATATTAAAATATCCAAAACATCTCATAATAGTGAACAAAGGGAGTATACTTTTATTCTTAAAAGAAGGAATTCTCACTCGCCCTTTATGGCCATCCAGCCGGGCATAGCTCCCCCTGTGGCCTCCGCCCCGAATATACCTCCCCCTAAACATGCTCGAGTGCACTCTTGCTCCTTTTCTAGACCATACACCATACTCTAGATTCTCTCGACCGAGATCCTTATTTAGTAGCAGTACGGGACTAAAACATTGCACATTATTTTTCCTTCCCTGGGTCAAATGAGTGGTCGGCACCTCCTTTCGCAATGCTGTTACCCACCACCCCGTTCTACCCTCCATTGTGGCATTGTCGTCGCAACAGGGATGGTGGCAACCTCGCTTGCGCCGATGTCTCTCGTGTGACGTCACCAGAGCCTTCATCCTCTCAAGTGGCATGAATGGCCGAAGGGGACACTGTCGCCATGGCTGCTGGCATTCCCTTCCTTGGATCGTGAAGTGATTGGGAGTGAGACTAAGGGAAATATGGGAAATGAGACTATTACTAGTGTATTAGGGGAATGAGGCCCAAACAAAACCGCTGAGATGAGTTAGTCCCACTACCAAAATGGTAGGTGTATTCTTCAACAAAGTGGGGACACACTTTTGATGGAAACAAGACCGGGTGGGATATAGTCGTACTCTATGAATCTGAAATAATAATCTGCTTTTTTCTTGGCAAACTTTAACCCCTACTTTCAAATAATAATTTGACCCAAACACTAAACTAGCGTTGACCATAAACTTTTATACATCACACCATATTTTTAGAATCTACTAAGGCGTATGAAAAAAAAGGGATAAATCTACACACATAATTTACATGTAACCGTTATAATTATATTGTTTTAGAAATGCTATAGGTAGGTTTGGCTAGATGTCTAGGCCCGTGTATACACTCTATAACATCGTATGTTTGTAAAAGAAACATTACAAAATATGCAAGTCTATAAAGCAGCTAGTCTCCTACAAAGAAACATGCTTTTCTCTTTTGAAATAAAAGACCATAACCCTTTTTTTTGCGGAGGAAATAACCGTAAACTTAACAGTCAACTGAACAGCAACACAACTAAGGAAATGAAAATATAATCACAATATACATAGAATAAGAATGTGTGAAATAGATAACCATGTTGTAAACATCAGTTGTGGACAAATTTAGGGTGGTTGATAAAACAGAATCATTACCTTTGAAGCAGAATTGAGATTTGGTCATTCCAGAGTTCCAATATTCTGTAGAATGAATCAAAACTGTCACATAACTGAGTGTAACTGGTTGGATGGTGAGCTGATCTAGAGGTGGGGTTGCGACTGCATCAGCTGGAGCCTCGGACTGTCGATTTGGACAAACCAATTTAAATGCAACAGCAACAGCACCCACAACGCTAGAGAAATTTTCACAATCTGCAATATCATTAGAAGCATTAATGCTTAGGAATGAGAAGCAGGTTGCACTGAACAAACCTAATCCAAATTTGTGTTTTGTACTGGAAGTAAGTTGTTGAGCTTACATAGTGCTTAAGTTTCACCTCCTAACATATGGCGATGGATTGTTCACACCTTACTTTGCAACCAGCAATACAAGTGGAGCGACAACGTGCAAACTGATGCCGCAATGGTGCCGAAGGCCCAAGCCATCACTTTTATGTGCAAAATAAATCCTTCTGGAATATGCTAATGGAAAGAATAGCTCCATTTTGTTGCCTGCCACAATAGCAAGAAAATTTCTGTTGTCACTTTCCAACAGCGCTTGCCAATTAATTACATAAAGAAATACTCCCTCTGTTCACAAATATAAGATGTTTTCTATATTTCAATATGGACAACATACGGACTGAAATGAGTGAACAAACGCACTAAAATGCATCTATATGCATCTGAATCAGAGAAAAAGGTAGAACATCTTATATATGTGAACTGAGTGAGTAACATTCTACTAGCACATGCCAATTACATACAGAAATAACATTCACCAAATTCAACTAGTTGCAAGATCACAAAAGAGTGGATAGCAAGTTTATAAATCAAGCTATTCCGATTATTCAGAGCCAGTATTTTAGGTACTAATTAGCTAGCTGTGTTTTTTTTCTCCATGATAGAATACACTATCATTTTCCAATCAAGTCGAGGACCTATGGCGTAACAGAATAAACCTCCAAAGATTAGTCAGACCAAGAAGAGCTGATCAACTTCTCAGGAGGGCAACATTCATCATTAGTGCTGGAACAACTGATGTGTTTTCCCACTATCTTGCCACAAACCGTTCAGGAACAGATAGCTGGCAACCGTATGAGAACCTACTGATAACACATGTCACTAACTATAACCAAGGACACCGTATGAGAATCTACTTGAAAACCTAACAATTTACCTTCTTCTGACATCATCACCTAAATAAACGAATCAAGTGACATGGTGCAAGTTGAGCCTGTCCATAATGATCTTCAGCCATTCATTGAACTTCATATTCTACACATTGTTGTACTATTTCACAGCATGCTAAGTTCATAATCTAAAGAAATAATCCATTTCTGGCATTCATCTAATGAGAAATAGAACTCTTGCTGATTTGCTTTTTCCATTGGCTAGCAACTATAGAAAATTTCTACCTCGACATTAGCAAATGCTTGATGGTGGTAATCTGTCATCATCATCTTTAAAATAGCACTAAAGCAAATTAGCAGCAGCAGATTGTATCTTGAATCTCCTCAATGAACCCGCACCGAAAAATGTACTAGGAAACTTTCCATGATTTATGTAGATTGATAGTCCTTTCAAATCACAATTTCGTATATGTTTCCCTAAAGAAAAAGAGTGTGTGCTGTGTGAACTGAGTGCACATTATGATTCTTTGCCTGATGCTATAAAAAATCTATGTTTTGTATCAGGACAGCTGATCAAATATGCTTTAGTCACAAAATTTGTATCTTCCTTGTGAGTTCCAGAGGGGCAAATTAGCAGCAGTAGCAAAGTAGTAGCAGCAGCAGAGCATCACGCGGCAAACAGTGGGAAGCAGGAGCATCACGCGGCAAACAACTGGGAAGCAACAACATCACGCTGTAGGAGGGTATCTACCTTGTCCGTGGTGGTGGGCGAGGCGAGCGTTCCGCGGGAGTGAGAGATCATCCTCCGCCGCGAGCACATGCTCTGTTCGTTTACCGAGTCGCGGCCGGAGGCGGCACGCCCACCGGCGTGAGGAGATGTGGGCGAAGACGCCCTCTGTAGCACGACGACGGGGAATTCGAGGAGGAGCATGACTGGATCCGCCGCCGCCCATCGCCTCGGGCTCGCCTCCTCGTGCATCGCCGTGGCCGTCGTCCAGGTACCTCAGGCTCTCAGCATGCTCGCGGCGCAAAAGCCTCCATCGGCAGCTTGGACCTGAGGTCGGATGCCGAGACCCCAGGCGCCCGCCGCGCCGCCGCCTCCCCCTCATCCTCTCCAACTCCCGAACCCGACGATGCTCAGCCGCCGTCGAGCTCGTACTCCCGAGTCGCCGCCGCCTGACCTCTCTCTCGATCTACAGCCCCACGCCTTTAAAGCCGGCGGCGTGCTTGGATCTAAGCCGAACCCCTTTGCTGCTCCGAGCTGTAGACGAATCCCTTGCTCTGCTTCTGCTAGAGCGGCAAATAGGGTTTTCCTCCCTTGCTCTGTTCCGAGAGAGACGTGCGCGGCCCAAGACCCATTGCATTGCAGCGAGCAAACCGCATATGGGCCAGCCCAAGTGGCTAGGAAACGTTTTTTTTTCTTCACGGTTCTTTCTGGCTTTTTTCCTTTTTTGTTAATCCTCCTTGACTGGTTTTCCTTTCCTTTTCCTTTTTGTTTTTTATTTCACTTTCATTTGTTTTACAAAATTCAAATTCTTTTCTCTATTTCTTCTTTTCATTTTTTGTTTCTATTTTCACAGTTTTAAAAAATGATCAGAATTTGGAAAACTATTTGCTATTCCAAAAAACTCATGTTTACAAGTAATGTTCGAAAATTTGAAATTATGTTTGTGCTACTGCGGGATGGTGCTAACGCAACACATGTATAGGAGACCCTTCGACCAAACTGTGTGCGATGCATGAATCACAAATGGTATGATAATAAAACCGTCACCAATAAAAAACACTATGTGCGATGGCGGACACATCAAATACGATTAAGAAAAGGGTTGCGTGTGCAATACGTGGCCTACAGTTGATGCACACAAATTGTTTGCGATGACACAAAAATACACAAACCGTTACCCAAATCCAGATGTGTGCGATAGACGACATATAGTTCATTCGAATAAATTGTTTGCGACGATCCAGAAGAACAAAAACAATTCGGCGTGTAACAAGATGCGTGTGATATCCAGCAAACAAGTCAGTAATCAGAATTATCTCTACTCCTAATGGACGAATTGGTTGAATAGTCCCCCCCCCACTTTCAACCAGTTTATTTTCAACCGGTTTTTTTTCAACCGGTTTTTCTTCGTCCCACCTCCCACCACCCCCCTCCCACCGGTTTTTCTCTTTCTCGTCTGGCCGACAATACCCAACGTATTTATGGTAATCAATCACAATTAATCCACGTATGGTAAGGCTATAAACTTTGGTAATTATAGTAATCACAATCAATCACAATTAATCACAATTATCATATTTGAGATAATTATAGTAATAAATCAATCCATGTATGGTAAGGCTATAACTACGGAAATTTCGAATATGGTAATTATCACCAGAATCAAAGCTTTCCAAAAAAGTTCTTCTTGCCATACCCTTCAATCGCGCCCTGCTCCATTCCGATCTCCTTCCCTCAATCGCTCCAGCTGATTTACTCTTTCCAAACCTAACCCCTGCCTGATCTAGATAAAGAGGCTCTCTCCTGCCCGTCTCATCCCTCCCTTGTGCCAACCATGGAAGAGAGGAGGGAGAGCACAGAGGAGCGCGCAGCGATGCGCCGATGCTCGCTGGTTGAGGCATGGTCGGCGTGTGAGTCAAGAGGATCCCTGCATCTGTGGTGGTAGGTGATCCAAGGAAGAGTAGTCGAACATGAAAGCGATGGGAGGGACAACACCCTGCTGCCGGGCTCGTCCGCCTCTTCGTGGCCGACGACCGCGTTGGATGTGGCCGAGGGCGGCGATGATGGAGGGAGCCGCTGGCGCTGGCCAGGCTCCCGACCGAGTCGCTGCTCCTTGGTGCCAGCCCTTTCCGCCGCGCCGGATCGCTCGTCATCTTGGGGACCCCGAAGGGATGCCGCCGGTGTGGGAGGCGCCCACGACAGTGCGGGCTGGGGACCGAGCGGCGGGGGACGTTACGGGTTCCGTTCTAGGGCTAGGTCGGGAAGTCTATCGTGTTTCTGTCGGAAAATCTTGTGATCAATGGGTTTACTAAATTAATTTTGGGTCTATATTAAGGGGCACCGTCTATTCTTGTCATTCGAATTTGCATTCTTGCATCAGAAGTTCAAGAGAACTGTCATGAATAGCACAATGCCTTTCAGTTTGTAGACTGATAACTGTAATAATATAACTAGAGAGCATTTCCTATCAGATAAATAAACTGAACATCACATCTTTTGATTTCTGTTTGGCCTCCTGGGAACGTAGACTAATTTAACACGTCATTTTTCGGTTTATTGTTCAAAATTGTTTCACTTCACATGATCGTGAACATACATGATGTGTATGTATTTTTTAATTTTGTGTCTGGTGACCTCAATTTTTATGCCTTCTACAGGTGAGTTGCTAACAAAATTCTAAATGTACATGCTCCAGGTAAATTTCTGGACATATATATTATATCTATATGTCTTTTCTACGAGGACATAAAATGCATCCCTATTTTCTATCTACCATTTTCTAACCCTTTGCAGAATGGTCTGGGGAGGTTCGCAACATTGTCTACTCATCTGATCGGAAATCTGTATATGTTGTCGATCGTGTGACTCTATGGAACTGATGGGGAGGTACCCTTCTTTGCCTGGGAGTTATATTTGGTTTAGTTCGCTGAATCTGGTTTGGGTTTGCACTAATCTTGCATACTAAGTTTTTAGTGTATAATCTGTTTGTAGGTCCCACTATTTGATTAGTGGACGCAACTGATGGGGGCATGGAGATGATGGCAAGGCATCACGCTGTGGTGGTGGCGAGGGGGCCATCGATGAAGGCGGCGATGACAGGGGCTGCCTACAAAAGCGGTGCATGGATGGGGGAGGTGAAGTGGCGAGGGCTGGGAAGGTGGAGAACGACAATCGGGGGAGATGGAGTGGTGGCAAGATTGGACGAGCTCACCTCCGGAGTGTGTGGGCAAGATTTCCTTTTCGGGTCGGCCGGCTTTTTTTTAAAGCATGTGCATGCATGAGTTGGGGCTTATTTCCAGCGGTGAACATGCATGGGTAAAACCGTTTTCTTTTGCGAAAGGGGAGGGGAGACAAAAAACGGAGGTGGGAGGGGGAGCCGTACATGGTGGGAGGGGTGGAAACCCTGGAAGCTGGGCCTGGGATGATCAGGCTGTCATGAACTGAAGTTATTTGTTTATAGTGTCACAAGTGTGTATTGTATAATTGTTTATATATTTGTCGTATATTTTATTGAATTTAGGTGTGTGTGCAAGGTTTTCATATCTTGAAATTATGAATATTGTGAAGTGCGAGCCTCTCTCTTCTAGAAAATCATGGAATTGGCTGACACACCATTAAATAATTTGATGCCACATGCTTATTTTAAATGGCTAGAATGCACAAGTGAAAGCTTCTTTTGATTTGGTTCCTTCATTGCATGGTTTGATCACAATTTCTCAACAATTGAGAGATAGAATGATACTCAAATTATTCAAATTCTTACTCTACAAACTAAAAGAGAATAGAACCAAACAATGGTATATTTGTGTCCATGAAGATAGCTATCCAGTTCTAGCGCATGGGTTGACATGGGTTGCAAACTGCATTTGGCATCATCTTTACCTAGGTTTTCTTTAACCCCATCCTAACCGACCTCCTTTCGATTAACTCATCCTATCGCCCAAGTCAACACCGACCTATGAATCCTACATATATTTATAACTCCATGGCAACCTCCATATATTTTTAGAACTCCGTGGCAATGCACGGGCATTTAGCTATGAGTCACGAGTGTATTGTTGTTGCATTTCACAAAACCATCGTATATATGAAGGTTTGGTTCAATTATTTTCCTACATATAATATTTTGTTGTTGAATTTCAATTCATGAGTCCCAAGTTAAATTTGGCACGCTGCTGATCTCTATATATCATCAACTACTTGAATCTTGTGTGTAACTATGAATTCAATCTTTTTATCAAAAGATATTATTCAGTGTTTGGGATTAATATCAATTGCATATAATGCTTGGTAGTAGTAATATCAAATTTGTCCATCAAATAAATCTTAAATCCTGTGTTTTTTTGCCTATCAGTTTGATAAAGTCAGAAACGTGTATGTGGTTGAACGGTATATAATAGCCAGTTGCATGGAAGATATGTATGAATTGCTAAATGTTTAATGTATATCATATAATGTGGGTAGCTCTATCAAGAATCGCACATCAGAGTTACCAGTGCATTCTTATTTGAGAAATAGCATGCGAAGTACTCGGACATCCATGATGGTGCAAGTGTCGCTTTTTCGGGAAACTTACTAAGGACATAGAGTTCCAGCTGTTTATAAGGAATGTATTTGGCCCTTCTTAGAAGGGAAACTAGCTTGCAAACTTTATGGTCCAACTATCATTGAAATACCAACTGATATGTTATGAAATCTTCAACTTATATTCTTTAGGAACTTCATTTAAGTTGTACTGACCTCATGAGATTTCAATCTATGTTTCATAGTTTATACTCCTCACTATCATAAATTCATAGACTCAAAAGTTTGTTGTATATGTTTATTACTCGAGCATTGCAATACACTGCACTCGGATGATTTTGTCCACAGAAAATTTGAAGCTCCATGATTCGGCAAGAGGATTTGTGCAAGAAATCATGTACATCTTAAAGTTTTGCATCTCAAATTTGGTACCTGTGTTGAACAGGAGGAAGCCTAGAATTCGCTTCACAGACGGAACTCGTCAATATAGAAGAGTAACACCTAGATAGAATCAAATCTGGTCAGAGAAGCCAATTGTGCCTTCTTCCCGAGTGCCAAATGTAGATGACTAATGCTGATGACACCACTCGCTTCCTTGTTTTTAAATATCACATGTGCAACACAATGATGCAAAGCGAATTTCATGGAGGGGGGGGGGGATAAGACGTATTTGTGTGGTTGAAGGAGCACATGTAAGTACATATTTTGGTGAGGGTGGAAATTGAAATGCATGCTTGGAGAAACATAGTCATAAGCATGTGATGTACAAACTCCATATAATGATATTATGATATGTGTTTTCATAGATAATTTTATTTTTCAGGGCAACGCACGGTCATTCAACTAGATTTAGCTTCCTTGGATTAGGAATAGATCTAGAAGAAGGTGACGTGGTACGGTTTTTTTGTACCGTCCAAGACAACGAAACAATGACATGGAAGCTACATGCAAAATTAAGGGGCAATAGATTGAGAGGGTGAATGATGTATGGACAGAGAAGGTGATGAACGGCAAGTTTAATGGGAAAGGGCGGCTAGAGGGGTGTGTCATGTTTGTAAGAATAGAGATAAGAATATGCTTGCATTTGTGTTGTGGTTGAACATTGCGTGCAATATGCTCGTTTCTGGGGAGGAAAATGAGCATTGTTTACACAATTTCATTTGTTGGCCCGTGGCAACGCACGGGCATTCTACTAGTGTGTGATAATTATAGACATCGCGTTTTTTGTTGTGAATTGTGTGCTCGATATGGCACAGACACCACTAGGGAAAAACCTAGCAGTAGCGCGGGTCAAATGCCTAGTAGTAGCATAGTGGGAGGCACTACACTTAACTTGTAGTAGCGCTACTGCTATACCTACTTAGCAATAGCGTTGTCCAGAAACGCGCTACTCCTAATAAGTAGCTTAGCAGTAGTGTTTGTCTATGCAGCGCTGCTGATAAATAACTGTAGCGCTTCTGTGCGGCGCTACTGCTTCCTGCTAAAGAGCGCTACTGCTATATTTTCACATATATTTTTTCAGCTATGTACTTGCGGTGTTTTTGTATAAGTTTTATACACTATTCTAATCATATCATAAGCATGCAATATGCTCATCATATCATACACATGATAGTTTCATCATATCATCCAACACAAATCATGTCGTCTCATCATAATCACGATATAGCGATACAAGTTAAGTGACATGTAGTAGTTTTTGAGGCGTTGGTTCTGATCCCTCTCTCACGCTAGCGTCAACCTCAAGTAACTATCTTCCGCTTCGGCTCTGCTATCGAACCCTTTGTGGCTGCCACTGCCGTGGGAACAAGTCTGACAGTAAGAATAGGGGGTATGTAGGAGGAGGCAAGGCCCTAGCTACGGTAAGGTTGTGCATGCAAGATTTACGAGTTCAGACCCTTCTCGGAGGAAGTAATAACCCTACGTCTCGATGCCCGGAGGCTTGGCCGACTGGATTATGCGTGAGAGTTACAGGGGGTGTGAACCCTTGTACCCGAGGAGGGGGTGGCTTATATAGAGTGCGCCGGACCCTCCAGCCCTCAGTTACACAGGGTTCAATATACATTAAGACAGAGCGTTACTGGTAACGCTAGCTATAAAGAGCTATAAATGACCTTTAAGACTATGGAGTGAATGCCTGACTGTTGCCATCCTGAGTGGCTTTAGACCTTCCGTTCTCCGAGTGGTTCTTCGTGTGGTCGAGTGATTCCTTCTTGGTCGAATGGAATTGGGGTACCGACTGAGGTAGCCGGTCGAGTGGATTGCATTCCAAGGTGGTTTCAGACGGCATATTCTGTTGTAGTTTGAATGTCTATGACTCTAGGGCAGTGTCCTTGGGTAGGGCATCTAGGTCAGGCCTATGACCCTACCCTAGGTACATGTCATCGTCATTAGCCCCCGAATAGATTAAGGACCGAGTGAAAAAAGAGTTGAAGTTGATCCTGACTCTATTCAATGCTTCGGAGGCATTTCACTAGAATATGTGAATCATGCTGGGGCTTCAACCTCGTTTCAGTCGCCTTGATCAATTCAAAAGCCGTCGAGTGAGTTATGCTGATGATCTTCGAGTGTTGTTGTGGTGTGAAATCTTGGGTGCGGTTGGTTGCTCTACGGCTCCCGGATCTCACGGGATTCGAAAATTTGGAGAAGCGCGCAGGACGGAGCATGCCGTAGTTATCGGAGTGGATAGACAGGGGCTCCTCAATCCTTGTGCCACCGTTTTCTCCACGTATCAGGCGCGCGACTGTTGCGGGATTTGACAAGATTACTCGGGCCCACATGTCAGCCACTCGGAAGTGGCCTTATAAATAGCGTTTGGGTCGATGCGATGCACAGTGTGCCCCAATCGATTTCTTCCTCCTCTACTCCTCCACCGCATTCTCCTCTGCCCTTGTCGCCCCCGCTCGGCCCATGCGCGTCCCTCCGCCATGGGGAAGGACAATACGACGGCTCTAGAGCGCTCAAAGAAGGCGGCGGCGATAGCAAAGGGCAAGGTCGTCGTCGAGGTCCGGTTTGCCGCCTGGTTGGATCCAGGGGGACTGGATTCGATCTACGATCTAGAAAAAAGACTTGGAGGACCTGGCCAGCGCAGGCTTGATTGCCCACGAATCTTCGAGGTTGTCGGGGAACGAGTCCGAGCCTCAACCGCAAGAGGGTGAGCGCATCCTCATTGCAACCCATGTCGATCGCGGTTTCACTCTGCCTCTGCATCCTTTTTTCTGGGGTTTCTTGAACTTTTTCGGTGCACAGATTCATCACTTTTCTCCCAATACCATCACATATCTTGCTGCATGCATCTCTTTGTGTGAAAACTTTCTGGGCTGCCCCCCGCACTGGGGTTTATTCAAACACATCTTTACCTGTCGATCCCAAACTATGAAGAAGGCAAATCCGACTGACGCAAATACGCATGTGATCCAAATGTGCGGGGGTTTAGGGATTCAAACGAGGGGTAGAAGCACTTTTCCTCCTATGACCCTTCCTGAGTCAGTTAGGGGGTGGTAGCCGACCTGGTTCTACTGTCGTGATGTTCCGACTCCTGGTTAGTCGGGCGGTCTTCCCCCTTTCACCATGGAGCGAGTCCGCCAACCTACTTCATTGATTGTGACCCCAGAAGAGAAAGGTGAGGTGTCTGTATTAGTCGATCGAGTCGTTCAATTAGTTTGTGAGGGTGTGACCGGCATGGATTTGTTGGAAGTGTTCCTTAGTCGACGCATCCAGCCTCTTCAAGCCCGCGATCATACGATGTGGATGTACTCGGGCACTGATGACACCGCTCGGGTTCACCCGGAGGAGGTCGCCGAGGAGACGGTGGCACAGTGGCTGCGGAGTATTACCGGGAACAAATATAACCCCACAGGGTCCCGGAGGCTTTTGCCATTCGGCACCGACAATGAGCCGTACAAGGTCTAGGCTTCGTTACCGAGTGTCTTTTTATTCTGATTTGCAATTGTCTTTGAATCTGATTGATGCTTGTTTAACTTCTATCTTGCAGATTTATACTGAGATGTACTCGATGCCAAACGGGAAGCAAGTCCAGGAAGGAATGGAGAGTGGAGGCGAGAGTGGCGACTGGAAATCTGACGATGAAAGTGACGAAGATAGTGAGGACTCAAGCAGCAGCGAGGAGGTCGACTCGCCACCTCGTTCTGAGCGGCGTTACAAACAGATGCACGATCCAGTGGGCGGGCGCGGTAAGGCGGCCCCACCAAGCACGCAGACTCCGAAGCGCACTCGGACGTCTACTCCCGAGCCATCAGAGAAGGCGGTGAAGTAGCCCAAGGTTGAGCCACTGAATCCCTGGAAGGCCCTGCCCAAGATCAAGGTGGATGTCCCTGTTGCTTCTGCGTAAGTGTTTATCCTCTCTGTTTTGCTTTTCTCAGGAACTTCTATGTTATTGTCGACTCATTCTCTTGCTTGATCGAGTGTGTTTTGGAACTTTCAGTGCCGCCACCTCTGGGACGTCCATGGATATTGACAAAAGGCAAGATGAAGAGGAAATTGCAGACGGGGCCACTTCTCGTGCAGGTTCAACTCCACAAACATGTTCTTACTTTGTCGATTGTTTTGGCGGTCGACTGAACATCTCACGGTCGAGTGTTTTGCAGCGCCGCCGAATGTCATTGAGCTTATAGACGACGATGAAGAGGTGCCACAAAAGGACATGGGGAGAAGGGGTAGGACTTCGTGCAATAAGGTGCCCACTGAGGGAGTCCTGGACCAAGGGGTCCTCGGGCGTCCGGCCTGTTAGCCATGGGCCGGACTGATGGGCTGTGAAGCTATGAAGACCGAAGACTGCACCCGTGTCCGGATGGGACTCTCCTTGGCGTGGAAGGCAAGCTTGGCGACTAAATATGTAGATTCCTTTCTTTGTAACCGACCTTGTGTAATCCTAGATCCTCCCGGTGTCTATATAAACCGGAGGACTTAGTCCGGAGGGGATACTCATTATCATAGCCATACAAGCTAGACCTCTAGGGTTTAGCCATTACGATCTCATGGTAGATCAACTCTTGTAATACTCATGTTCATCAAGATCAATCAAGAAGGACGTAGGGTATTACCTCCATAGAGAGGGCCCGAACCTGGGTAAAACATTGTGTCCCCTGTCCCCTGTTACCATTGACCTTGGACGCACAGTTCAGGACCCCCTACCCGAGATCCACCGGTTTTGACACCGACATTGGTGCTTTCATTGAGAGTTCCACTGTGCCGTCATCAAGAGGTTCGATGGCTCCTTTAACCATCTACAATGATGCTACCCAATGGGGAGCCTTCCTCCCTGGACAGATCTTCGTGTTCGGCGGTTTCGCTTTGCGGGCCAACTCGCTTGGCCATCTGGAGCAGATCGAAAGCTACGCCCCTGGCCATCAGGTCAGATTTGGGAGCTTGAACTACGTTGCGGACATCCGTGGAGATTTGATCTTCACCGGATTCGAGACCGCAGCTACCACTCCTGGTCACCCCGAGGGACATGACCTAAATCTGTCATCGGACCGCATCCAGGAGACAGCTCCCATAACCGTTCTGACCTTAGATTCAGAGCAGACCGCGCCATCCAAGGACGGTAGGATCGACCCCACCACGGAGGCCACAGATTCCACGGCGTTGGAGCCGCACATAGACTCGATCTCACACAACACCTGTACCACCGAAACTCCAGACTCGTCTCCGGTCGTAAGTTCCGAATTATCGATCTTCGAATTCAGCGCCGTAGACATCTTCCAGCACTCGCCTTTGGGTGACATGCTAAACTCATTGAAAAACTGTCCTTGGCGGGGGACTCACAGCCGAACTATGTTCGGTTGGAACTAGGGGCTGATGATGGAGAATCTTGCTTCCCACCCGCCACCCACTCCATAGCCACTATCGAGGACTCAACCGACATGCTCCATTACGGCTCCGAAGACTTCAACG
Source organism: Triticum dicoccoides (assembly GCF_002162155.2). NCBI lineage: Eukaryota > Viridiplantae > Streptophyta > Magnoliopsida > Poales > Poaceae > Triticum > Triticum dicoccoides. The sequence continues at coordinate 572,372,825 of NC_041390.1, read as the reverse complement.
GTATAGACGACGATGCCGAAGAAGAGCAGGGCCGAAACCCGCCACTCACCGGATGCGGGACGGTCACTTCTTCGTATGACGTATACATGGTGGATACACCTAAAGAAACTAACGACGACGACGACAGAGAAGATCCAGTTGAGGATAAACCTCCTGAGACACAGCCCAGACGCCGGCGTCAGCTGTGCCGCTCTAAGTCACGTCGTGCAAAAGACAGTAATACCGGCACCGGAGAAAACAATACCCCGGACGATGCTGAAGACAATGAAGCCCCTTTTGGGGCAACATCCGAACAGAATGAACTTGAGGACGGGCACAATAGAGCGCATGAACAGGCCATGCACGAAGACTCGGAGGACAGTAATTACCTTCCACTCTCCGAGGATGAAGAGAGCCTCGGCGATGAGGATTTCATCGTGCCTTAGGAACCTCTTGAGCATGAGCGCTTTAAACGCCGGCTATTAGCCACGGCAAGGAGCCTGAAAAAGAAACAGCAGCAGCTTCAAGCTGACCAAGACCCGCTCAAGGATGGATGGATAGACATCCTAGTGGCCGAAGAATACGGCCCCAAGCACACAACCAAGGGTTACCCTAAGCATAGATTGCTACCTCAGTTCGATGAGGAGGCACCGGCGGAAGCACAACACAGACGGACCTAAAAGTACTCCCATAACTTTTCTTTTTTAATTATTTTTTCTTCTTCCTTTTTCTTGTTTCCCTTTACAGGTGGCCCAATGGCTGGTCTCGGACTCTATCGGAGTTCGGGTTCATACACTCACCTAAGGGCTATTTCCGTCAAGGAGTCCCTTCACCGGGGACAGGCGACGCAGACGTGCGACAGGAGGTCCAAAATAACTTTTTGTAGACCGCACTCTCTATTTTGAGCCTGTAAAGTGCCTTTTTCCTCCGCCTTCGACCCCTGGCATATCAAATAGCGGGGGTTGCAACTTTGTTATCTATATATATGATTGGCACATCACTCAGATCCCAGTAAAAATAATCCATTCCTTTCTAAAAAGACTGGGCTTTGCCCCTATGGTTGTCTCCAACGTACACCTCGACATAACTTGCCAAGGGCTCGGTATGGGAACAAATGAGTTGTCGACATGTCCGAACAGCTCTATAGCGTACTTTGGCGTCGCGAGTTTGGCCTTATATGCATCAGCTCCAAATCATGTCTTGGGTCAATAGTTGGGTTGCCCGGCTCCTGTGCTTGCTATCCTACGTTCCGCTCTATCGGCTAGGGTAGTAAATGGAGAACTACTGTGATTGTGCTTCCAGTTCACCTGGTTAAGCACCTCAGTAGAGAAAGCCGAAAACTGACTGTCATGATGCGACGAGAGTTGGTCAACCATTCGATGACTTATAGGAATCTTTTGTGATTCCATTCATGTCATACGAAGGACCTCTTTCCGGTCAAATATGTAAACGCATACCATGAATAAGCCGCATACATACCAGGGGCTATGTCGTAGACCCACCATAAAACTCCTATGGCTAAGTGAAAGTGTTAACACCCTATAGTCTGGTTGCCTGGTTCGCCGCATTGACACCTCCTTCACGGACCAAGACGTTGGGTCAAGAGTGATCAGATGCTTTTTCGAACACCCCCGTACTTCCTACGAGGGGGCTGAAGCCGACGACTGGAAGACTTTTAGATCATATACAAACGGCCGCACAGGAGGAACAAAAGCCTTTAGGCAAAATCAAAATATAGACTGATTATAACAATTGTCTTTTACAATTCGTAAAGAGTTCACTCGAATATTATGCCTTTCGAACATTGACCCTCTATCAAGCGGGCAGCCTCTAAGACGTCCTCAAAGTAATGCTCTGGTGCGTGATGGTCCTTGCCCTTGGGTGGACCCTGCGCTGCAACATCGACGGCCTTCATCTTCCCCCAGTATGTTTTGACTCGGGCAAAGGTCATCCGTGCACCTTCAATGCACGCCGACCACTTCACGGCGTCGATGTGGGGCACCGCATCAGCAAGCCGCCGCACCAAGCCAAAATAGCTATTCGGAATCGGCTCAGTCAGCCACAACTGAAGTATGACGTTCTTCATGGCAGCGCCGGACATCCTATGAAGCTCGGCCCATTGGGACATCTGGTCATTCAGTAGCAGAGGGCATTTTGATGCACCGAACTGTGACCAGAAAAGCTTCTCTGTTGCATATCCCTCTTGCGCTTGATAAAACTGCGCTGCATCGGATGAACTCTTCGGCAGGTCCAAAAACACGTCTGGAGAACTCCATACTTGGTTAAGTTGAGCATAATTCGGATCACCGAACTTAGCCTGTAATAAAAAGGGTTTAGCAGCCGCAATCTCCCCAGCTTGCCGGATGTCCTCACGGATCGCTCTAGATTCGGACCGCGCTTCTTTCGCCTCTCGCAAGGCCTTGTCAAGATCAACCGCTTTGGCTTTATTCTCCTCCTCTAGGAATTCACAGCGGCAAGTAGCATTCTTCAGTTCGAGCGCCATCGAGGATATTTTCTCCTTATCTTGGTGTCGAGCAGCTTGTTCGGCCTTTAACTCGGCCGACGCCTTTTCGGCAGCCACATTGCTAAACCGGGCCTGCTCCTTGGCCCGGGCCAGTTCCGCCCGAAGAATCTCGACGGCAGCGGCACCATCTGCAGCCATGCATATTCCAGTATGCAATTTTCAGCGTCACGCTTATATTACAAACACGTACATGTAAGGATTGCTCCGAATACGCACCTTGTGACTCGTCAAGACGCCTGTTGATAAGCGTGATATCGGTATCTGCCTCATCAATCTTGCATTGCAAATCCGCAATCTCTATAGTCCAGACAGTTTCCGGGGAGGTCACAGCCTGTGTTCCAATTAATCATATTACTTCCTGGGCATATCTTTTGATCCTCTGATCACCTCCCTCGGGTAGCCAATCAGAGTCTCAGGGGCTACTATCTATACACATGTGTATTCTTGAATAAAACACAATCGAACATATTATGGTACAAACCTCGAAGCCTCTTAGCAGGCCCACGAAGGCCTCATTCAATCCTCTTTTCGCGGCTAGGACCTTTTCGATCACCGTGCCCATCAAGGTACGATGTTCCTCTAAGACGGACGCCTGTCGCAACATGTTCGTCAATATATCCGGCGCCTCTGGGTCTCCGGAGGCTGCTGTAGGGTTACAACCTTCCTTTGAAGGGATCCGTTTATTCGTATCCGGCTATAGACCAGAATGTTCGGGGCCTTTATTGTTGGTCCCCGGACCCTGGTCCACCGAAGTATCACCTTTGTGTTGTGTCTTCATCATCCCTCGCACCACTTGTTGATCGAGAGAGACCCTCCGCGACGACACCTCGAAGTCGTCCGCCCTGTTGGGCAAAGAGATTGGTGGAGACGTCTCGCTTTCCATCATCTCCGGGAGAAGATCCCCCGAGGAAGAGGATTGTTGAAGAAGACTGCATGCCAAACTGCAAAAAACATATATTCTAGACGTTACAAGAAAGGGACGGGACATGTTTAAAACACCCTTGTTCACTTACGATTTGGCCTGAGGCTTGTCCTCGCCATGGGACTGCATGATGACGTTGTCCTTCAAGCCTGAGCCACCCGACGAAGGCATCTTGCCTTGCTTAGGAGCCTTTTCCTCCAATCTTTGGAGGCGGCCCTTTTCTTCCCATGGGGGGAAGAGACGTTGACTTCCCCTTCAATTTTGTCTTCGGACGATGGAATCTTGATTCCTCCGGACACAATGTCTGGCGCACCTTCGGAAGAGGGGCCGGACACCTAATCAGCTCCGCTTTCTTTATCCAGCCATAGAAGGAGATAGTTTGCTTAGTAATATATTACGACATACTTAAAAAGGGGGGTGTTCGGAAGTCAAGTGCTTATCGGGGTATCCGGACGGTTACAGTCGAGGCCTGTGTCCTCAGTAGTGTCCGACCAATGTTTTCGTTTTCCAAAAAATAGCTGCCACATCCCTTTGTGCATAATGCCGAAGAAGTGTTGGAGGGTTTGTGGTCCTTCTGGATTGAACTCCCACATACAGAGAGGCCTACGCCGGCATGGAAGGATTCGGTGAATCAGCATTACTTGAATCATGCTGACAAGATCGATGTCCCTCTCGAGGAGGGTACGGATGCAGCTTTGTAGAGTCCACCCTTCATCAACTGATCCCCAACCCAGCCCCTTGTTGGCCCATGATGCAAGTTGTAACGGTGGGATAGGGCAAAACGTGGGTGCAGCTACCCACTTGGTGATGCGGGGCTCCGTAACATAAAACCACTCTCGCTGCCATTGATTGGAAGTTTCGGCAAAAGAGCCTTTTGACCAAGGAGTGTTGGTGAGCTGGCTGATTACATCACCGCCGCACTCCACCTGTCCCCCATCGACTACCTTTCGTTTCACACTGAAGGTCTTGATCTATAAGCCGAAGTGTGGGGGGATTCGGAGGAAGGCCTCGCACGTAATGATGAATGCCGAGACATGGAGGAGAGACTCCGGGGCTAGATCGTGAAAATCTAGTCCATAATAGAACATTAGCCCCCGGACGAAGGGGTGAAGAGCGAGCCCTAGCCCTCGAAGGAAGTGTGAGATGAACACGACCCTCTCGCCAGATCTGGGGGTCGGGATAGCCTGCCCTTGAGCAGGAAGCCTATGGTGGATTTCCGTGGTCAGGTATCTGGCCGCTCGAAGCTTCGCAATATCCTCCTCTGTAGCGGAGGAAGCCACCCATCGGCCTTGAGAGCTGGGTCCGAACATAATGGGGAAGCTCGGAGCAATGAAGTCGAAACTTTGCGTGCTAGAACTCGAGGTTGAAGAGGCTAAGGAGAAGTTTGGCGTCAAAAAGGATGGCCCTTAGTTCCTTTATAAAGGCAGCGAGGATTAAACGCCTCCGTCTGAGCCTAAAAGCCTGCCTATTCCTAAGGAACCTTTCCAACAGAATTGTTGGGTTACTCGCACTCGTATTAATGAGAATCCCGCAATAAGGGGACACGATCTCTGCTTCGACAGAACGTGCCAATAGCAACTGCGCCTCGAAACATGGAACGGCGGGACAGGAAACGGTTCGAAAAACCGAGCGAGCATGATGTCGCGTTATAAAAAGTTGTTAGCATATTGGACTCCTGGAATATTATATTCTCTCTGCGGTTGTGTGTGGTGTGTGTGTTACAGGTCCGAACATGTTCAATATACATCTGAAGACTATCTTGGAGTTCGGAAGGAGGAACCCGCCTTGCAATGCCGAAGTCAGGTCTACGCCTCGGATACGTTGTCATTGAAGCCAGGTTCAGGGGCTACTGAGGGAGTCATGGACTAAGGGGTCCTCGGGCGTCCGGCCTGTTAGCCAAGGGCCAGACTGATAGGCTGTGAAGATACGAAGACCGAAGACTGCACCCGTGTCCGGATGGGACTCTCCTTGGCGTGGAAGGCAAGCTTGGCGACTAAATATGTAGATTCCTTTCTTTGTATCCGACCTTGTGTAACCCTAGATCCTCCCGATGTCTATATAAACCAGAGGACTTAGTCCGGAGGGGATGCTCATTATCATAGCCATACAAGCTAGACCTCTAGGGTTTAGCCATTACGATCTCGTGGTAGATCAACTCTTGTAATACTCATATTCATCAAGATCAATCAAGCAGGACGTAGGGTATTACCTCCATAGAGAGGGCCCGAACCTGGGTAAAACATTGTGTCCCCTGTCTCCTGTTACCATCGACCTTAAATGCACAGTTCGGGACCCCCTACCCGAGATCCACCGGTTTTGACACTGACACCCACCAGCAAAGTGTCCCACTCGACTTCAGCGCCAAAACAAGTCGTTCAGCAATCCAGAGATCTCATTCGAGCTTCTGTTTCCTTTGCTGATCCGGTGTCGACTAGTCGACCATCGACGTTGACTGCTCAATCCCCTGCTCCGATTGTGCAACCCCAGGCTTCAGATTCCCTAGTTGTCCCGACTGTTCCACCAACTCTGCTCTTTGTTACCCATCATGTCCTAGACGACCAAGTAAGCGCTGCTAAGGAAGCTATACGCCAAGCAGGCCTTATGATGGAACAAATGAAGGTGGCGCACGAGGCCAGCAAGGCTACTTATGATGCCAGCTCTGCCCTTCAAACCAACGTCCAGGTGAGTTGATTTCCGACTGGTCTTTTAGCTTTGATCTTTGGTCTGTTAGGATATATGGTACTTGAAAATTCATGCTTTATTATTCATAAGATGTCCGTGGATGAGCATTTTGGAACCTTTGATGTTCATCTATCATAAGTTTGTGTCTTGCATCCACTCACCCACTGGGTGTTTTAACTTTTGCTGTGTAGCTCTTTTCACTTGAGTCAACCATGTTGCGTCGAGTGAATTCTTGAATCAGTGGGGGCACGCAGAGTGCACCCACTGGGTGTAGACCCCGAGACCGCCATCAAATGTTTGATTCGGCGGGGGTCTTTGTCAGATGTCTGTTTATAGAGCTTCCACTCATATTGGGCAGGCCATATCGAGTGGGACCGAACCAGTGGGGGCATGCCAAGTGCACCAACTGGGTGTAGTCCCTGAGACAGCGGTCGACTACGGGCAGTCAGCGGTGGACTGAGAACATGTCGCCGTGTTTTTTAACTCCTTCTTCCTCTCGTACTAGGCAAACCATGTTGAGTGGGAAATCGAACCAGTGGGGGCACGCCAAGTGCACCCACTGGGTGTAGTCCCCGAGACTACTGCTGAATGTTTGATTCGGTGGTAGTCTTACAGTTCTTTTGCCATAGTAATCCGATCTTTGCATATTATCACTCAGAAATGACTGACCCTTGTCTGGTTGTTTACTGCAGAAATCTTGTGAGCTCGGAGCCCAGTTCGCTGAATTAGAGAGGAAGCAAATTCAGCTTAACCTTGATCTGGAACTAGCCAAGCAGAATTTGTAGAAGGCCAAGGATGAAGCAACTGCCATGGGAGGTAATAATTTTTCAACTGTTCGCCTTGTCATCTTTTATTTTCGTCTTTTGAACCGAGTGACTCCACTCGAATAGATGTGCGTAGTGAAAACAGACAACTCCAAGCTCGTCCGAAGAATGCTATTTCTTTAGACAAAATGAAGCAGGCTCTAGAGCAGAAGGACCTCGACCTTGTAGCAGCGCAGAAGATAGCGTGAGAGAAAACTGAACTTGCTGATAAGAAGTTGGCTTCAGTCGGCAAGTTGGAAGAATAAAATGCCAAGTTGAAGACTTCCATTAATGAAGCAAACAAGGAAGTCGTGCAGCTGAAGAAGGACAAGGTGGCCTTGACCGACAAAGTCGGAGATCTCACTCGGAAGAGAGATGAACTGGAGACTTATCTGTGAGGACTTGCCAAGAATATGTTCCTTATGCTTGAAGGTACTTTCCCTTGTCCGACTAATTTTCAACTGCTGACTCGTCATGCGACTGCCGACTCATTATTTTTCTGAGTGTGCATAATTCTGTCAAAATTTTGAGGAAGAAACTGGGTGGATTGAGACGAATCTGGACCCCATCAACTCCCCTGTCAAGGACGAAGCTGCAATGAACGTGATGTGACTGGAATCCCGCCCCGCCAGTGCTATAAACTATCTTGCTCGATTGAAAGTGGTTGTGTCGCGGATCGACACGGAACTCTGGCCAGACGTGACATTCCAAAATGACCTCGAGTCTCTGATGACTCGACTCAATGAAATCCCTGGTCGAGTGCAAGCATTGAAGAAGTCATCTGCTTGCTGCGGCACCGATGTGGCTCTGTCTCTAGTCCGTGCTCATTGCAAGGAAGTAAGAGAAGAGAAGCTGGTGGCGTGGCTCTCAAGGTCGCCAATACCAAGAAGCTTCAATTCCAGTCCTTCACGAAGACCTTCATCAATGCTGCCACTCGCATTGCAGATGGAATTGACTTGGATGAGTTTATCGAGCCAGCTAGTCCCCCTCCTGACGAGTGAAAAACTTGATAACTTGACTTTATTTGCCTTGGAATGCCGAGTGATTTTGTAACCGTTAAACTCTTTCGGGCCTGATGCCCGAGTACTTCTGTTCGCGGTTTTGGACCTTCATGGATTTATGTGAACTTGGTTGCTTTATTTGCATTGGCCTCTTCGAATTTTATCAACGTGACTGAATTTCTAAGTGAGAGGATTTCTCTCCACTTGGAATAGTTATTGTACTTGCAGCGCAGCTCAGAATACAACCATACATTGTATTTGTGGCGCAGCTCCAAGTGCAACAATATGTTGTATGTGTGGCGTAGCTCCGAGTGCAACCATACGTTGTATTTGTGGTGCAGCTTCGAGTGCAACCATGCCTCTGAGTGGGAGGATTGCTCTCCACTCGGAGTAATTTTTGTAACTTAGGTGAGCACGGGGTCGCAGCTAAGTCCCCGAGTGGGAAGATTGCTCTCCACTCAGAGTAGTTTTGTAACTTAGGCGAGTACGGGGTCGCAGCTAAGTCCCCGAGTGGGAGGATTTCTCTCCACTCGAAGTAGTTTTTGTAACTTAGGCGAGTACGAGGTCACAGTTAAGTCCCCGAGTGGGAGGATTGCTCTCCACTCAGAGTAGTGTTGTAACTTAGGCGAATCGGGTTCACGGTTAAGCCCCCGGGTGAGAGGGTTGCTCTTCACTCGGAGTAGTTTTGTAACTTAGGCGAGCATGGGATCACAACTCAGCCCCCGAGTGGGAGGATTTCTCTCCACTCGGAGTAGTTTTTGTAACTTAGGCGAGTACGGGGTCGCAACTAAGTCCCCGAGTGGGAGGATTGCTCTCCACTCGGAGTAGTTTTCTAACTTAGGCGAATTGGGTTCGCGGCTAACCCCCCGAGTGAGAGGGTTGCTCTTCACTCAGAGTAGTTTTGTAACTTAGGCGAGTACAGGATCACAGCTAAGCCCCCGAGTGGGAGGGTTGCTCTCCACTCGGAGTAGTTTTGTAACTTAGGCGAATCGGGTTTGCGGCTAAGCCCCCGAGTGAGAGGGTTGCTCTTTCACTCGGAATGTTTTTGAAACTTAGGCGAATCGGGTTCACGGCTAAGCCCTTGAGTGAGAGGGTTGCTCTTCACTTGGAGTGTTTTTGAAACTTAGGCGAAT
>NC_041390.1:572279702-572363294 GCF_002162155.2 Triticum dicoccoides | reverse complement strand
GAGTGTTTTTGAAACTTAGGTGAATCGGGTTCGCGGCTAAGCCCCTGAGTGAGAGGGTTGCTCTACACTCGTAATGTTTTTGAAACTTAGGTGAATCGGGTTCGCGGCTAAGCCCCCGAGTCAGAGGGTTGCTCTTCACTTGGAGTATTTTTGAAACTTAGGCGAATCGGGTTCGCGGCTAAGACCCCGAATGAGAGAGTCGCTCTTCACTCGGAGTGTTTTTGAAACTTAGGCGAATTGACTCCACGGCTAAGCCCCCGAGTGAGAGGGTTGCTCTTCACTCGGAGTAGTTTTGAAACTTAGACAAATCGGGTTTGCGGCTAAGCCAGCCACTGGGGGATTTCAACACATATGCTTAAGGGAAAACAAGCATTAAGATACTGCAAAAATCTTGTCTTTGATAAGCAAACTAAAGGATTCTTATTATAACTCATTGATCCGAGTTTTTAGGTACAAAACGGCGGAGCAGATCTGCATTCCACGAGCGCGTCTCATCTTCTTTCTTGGCCATGTTGTAAAGGTGATATGCCCCATTGTGGAGCACCTTGGTGATAATGAAGGGTCCTTCCCAGGCCGGAGCAAGCTTGTGAGGCCGCTTTTGGTGCATTCGGAGCACAAGGTCTCCTTCTTGAAATGCTTGACCTATGACATTTCGGGCATGGAATCGACACAGGTCTTGTTGATAGATGGTCGACCGGATCAGAGCCATCTCTCGCTCTTCCTCTAAGAGGTCAACTCCGTCTTGGCGTGTCTGTTCCGCTGCAGCTTTAGAGAAGAGTTCCACTCGGGGAGCATTGTGCAGCAAATCACTTGGGAGCACGGCCTCAGCACCATACACCATGAAGAAAGGGGTCCGATCAGTCGACGGGTTGGGAGTTGTTCTCAGTCCCCATAAGACCGATGGCAATTCTGTTACCCAAGCTCCAGCAGCATGCTTGAGGTCGCGCATCAGTCGGAGTTTGAACCCTTGAAGGATCAAGCCATTCGCTCTCTCTGCCTGCCCATTCGACTGCGGGTGTGCAATAGTTGCGTAATCGACCCAAGTGCCTTGGGAATCGCAAAATGCTATGAACTCATCAGAATCAAAGTTGGAGCCGTTATCTGTGATAATGCTGTGAGGAACTCCATATATGAATATCAACTCTCTGATGAAACTGATGGCAGTGCTTCAGTCAAGATTCTTGATAGGCTTGGCTTCGATCCATTTGGTGAATTTGTCGACTGCTACGAGCAAATGAGTGAAACCACTTCTGTCGGTCTTGAAGGGTCCAAGCATGTCCAATCCCCAAACTGTAAAAGGCCAGATGAGTGGAATAGTCTTCAGGGAGGATGCAGGCTTGTGGGACATATTTGAGTAAAATTGGCACCCTTCACACTTGTTGACTATATCTTTAGCCATCTCATTTGCATGCGGCCACTAAAATCCTGCTCGATATGTTTTGGCTACGATGGTCCGAGAGGACGCATAGTGACCACAGGTCCCCGAGTGGATCTCATTTAGGATCAGTCGACCTACTTCTGGAGACATGAAACGCTGAGCAACTCTGGTAACACTTTATCTGTAGAGCTAACCGCCTATCACTATGAAGGCTTTGGATTGATGGACAATCTAGCGGGCCTCATCCTCATCCTCTGGGAGCTCCTGCCTGGGTAGATATGCGATATATGGTACCGTCTAATCGGGAGTGATCACTAAAACCTCCATGATCAAGTTGACTACAACTGGGACTTCAATCTCAGTCGGATCAGTTGAGCTTATCGGTTGGGGGGATCTTTTGTAAAAGGATCTTCTTGAACTGACCGGGTGTGGAGATGCTCCAAGAACACATTACTGGGAATAGGTTTCCGAGTGGAACCTATCTTTGCCAGATCATCCGTAGCTTGATTCTTGATTTGGGGTATGTGGTGGAGCTCTAACCCTTCAAACTTCTTCTCTAGCTTCCTCACTGCATTGCAATAACCAGTCATAGCTGGGCTCCTAATATCCCACTCCTTCATCACTTGATTGACCACCAAGTCTGAGTCGCCGTAGACCATCAAGCGACGGACGCGGAGTGAGATGGCCATACACAACCCATATGGAAGTGCTTCTTACTCAGCCTCATTATTTGAAGAATCGAAATGAATCTAGAGGACATAACTGAGCTTGTCACCTCTAGGGGATACCAGGACCACTCCAGCACCAGACCCATTCAACATCTTGGACCCATCAAAGAACATAGTCCAATGTTCCGAGTGAATCTGATTCGGTTGTTGCTGTTCGATCCACTCTGCGAGGAAATTAGCTATTTCTTGAGACTTTATTGCTTTCTTTGCCTTGAACTTGATATCCAAAGGAAGGAGTTCAATCACCCACTTGGGCACTCGACGGTTGCGTCCCGATTGTTCAGAATTTCTGATAATGGAGCATCACTGATGAGTGAAACCGAGTGGTCTGCGAAGTAGTGTGCAACTTTCTTCGTGGTCATATAAATCCCATAGGCAAGCTTCTGGTAATGTGGGTACCTTTGCTTGGACGGAGTCAAGACTTCAGAAATGTAGTACACTAGGTGTTGAAATTTGTAGGCTTTGCATTCTTCTTCTCGCTTGACTGTGAACACTGTGCTGACAACCTGTCCAATGGCTGCAATATACAGTAGTAGAGGCTCCTTGCTGATTGGGGCAATAAGCACCGGCTGGGTGGAAAGCACGACTTTGAGCTCTACAAACGTTGCTTTGGCTTCAGGAGTCCACTCGAACTTATTAGACTTCTTCATCAGTCGGTAAAGAGGCAATGCCTTTTCACCGAGACAAGAAATGAATCGGCTCAATGCAGCCAAACAACCAGTAAGCTTCTGATCATCGCGCACACGCACGGGGCTTTTCATTCGGAGAATTGCGCCAATCTTTTCTGGGTTTGCGTCTTCCTCGTTCGGAAACGAGAAAACCGAGTAACTTTCCGCCTGGGACTCCGAAGGTGCACTTTGATGGATTGAGCTTGATATCATATCTTCTTAAGTTGGCAAATGTTTCAGCGGGATCAGTCAGCAGGTCGGAACCTTTACATGACTTAACCACGATATCATCCATGTATGCCTCCATGTTTCGACTGATTTGAGTGAGCAAGCACTTCTAAATCATGCTCATGAACGTGGCGCCAACATTCTTGAGACCAAAGGGCATGGTAACATAGCATAAGCACCCGAATGGGGTGATGAAGGCTGTTTTTATTTCATCGGGTCAATACAGTCGGATCTGATGGATCCCACAGTTGAGTCGACAATCTGGTCGATGCGGGGGAGAGGGAAATGATCTTTCAGGCAGGCCCGATTGATGTGCTTGAAATCGATACACATACGAAGTGAATCATCTTTCTTGGGGACCATGACAACATTGACGAGCCACTCAGAGTGGTATATCTCGCGTATGAACTCAGCTGCCAGAAGCCAAGCCACTTCCTCGCCAATTGCCTTCCTTTTCTCCACAGCGGACCAACAAAAATGCTCTTTGACAGGTTTTGCTTTTGGGTCGACTCGCAAATGGTGCTCAGCCAGTCCCCTAGGTACACCCGGCATGTATGATGGTTTCCATGTGAAGATGTCCCAGTTCTCATGGAGGAACCGGATGATCGCTTCTTCCTATTTGATGTCGAGTGTTGTTGATATGTGGGTCGGAGCAGCATTGGGATTAGTCGGGTGAATATGGACAGGCTTTGTTTCACCTAACGACTGAAACGCGGACTCTGAAGCAGGCTTCTTAGCTCGCAGCAAGTCACTCGGGTCTGCATTCTTTTGATATTCTTCCCAGTCTACTATCGCCATCTGCTCATCGGCAATCTTTAAGCCCTTCTGGAGGCACTCTTCCGCTCTTTGCCCATTCCCTGTGACTGTAATCACACCTCTGGGACCAGGCATCTTCAACATGAGGTACATGTAACACGGTCGAGCCATGAAACGAGCATATGCAGATCTACCCAGAATGGCGTGATAGGCACTGTGAAAGTCCACCACCTCAAACATCAACTTTTCCTTGCGGTAATTCTTTGAATCACCGAAAACCACATCAAGAGTGATCTGACCGAGTGAATCGGCTTTCTTTCCTAGGATGACTCCGTGGAATCGCATTTTGCACTCGCTGAGCTTGGACATCGGGATGCCCATCCCTCAGAGGGTCTCAACATATAGGATGTTCAAACCACTGCCACCATCCATCAGAACCTTGGTCAGTCAGGTGCCCCCAACGACTGGGTCGACCACCAACGCTTGCCGCCCAGGGGTAGCAATGTGCGCTGGGTGATCGGACTGGTCGAATTTAATGGGATTCTTTGACCATTTTAAATAAGTCATGGTTGCCGGAGCAACCATGTTCACCTCACGATTGATAACTTTCAGTCGACTTTTGCTCTCGATGTCAGCAAAAATCACTAAAGTGGCATTGCCATTAGGGGAACCATCATCTTCCTCTTTATCCTCCTCCTTATTAGACTCCTTTTCCTTATCATTGGGTTGACCCTCTCGGAAGCTCTGGATCAGGTGTCGACACTGCCGAGTGGTGTGCTTCGGCAGAATCAAGTTACCCTCTTCATCTTTTTTGGTATGTATGTGACACGGCAAATCAAGAACACTGTTTCCCGCTTGATCTTTCACTTTCTTGGGGTCCACGGACCTTTAGGTTTTCGTTTGAACTTCCCTTGATTCAGAACTGATACGTCTCCATCGTATCTACTTTTCCAAACACTTTTGACCTTGTTTTGGACTCTAACTTGCATGATTTGAATGGAACTAACCCAAAATGATGTTGTTTTCAACAGAATTGCCATGGTGTTATTTTTGTGCAAAAATAAAATTCTCGGAATGACCTGAAACTTCACGGAGAATATTTTTGGAATTTATAAAAAATACTGGCGAAAGAATCAACACCAGGGGGCCCACACCCTGTCCACGAGGGTGGAGGGCGCCCCCCCGGGGCGCGCCCCCTGCCTCGTGGGTCCCCTGAGGCTCCACCGACCTCAACTCCAACTCTTTATATTCACGTCCGGGGAGAAAAAATCAGGGAGAAGGATTCATCGCGTTTTACGATACGGAGCCGCCGCCAAGCCCTAATCTCTCTCAGGAGGGCTGATCTGGAGTCCTTTCAGGGCTCCGGAGAGGGGAATCCGTCGCCGTCGTCATCATCAACCTTCCTCCATCACCAATTTCATGATGCTCACCACCGTGCGTGAGTAATTCCATCATAGGCTTGCTAGATGGTGATGGGTTGGATGAGATTTATCATGTAATTGAGTTAGTTTTGTTAGGGTTTGATCCCTAGTATCCACTATGTTCTGAGATTGATGTTGCTATGACTTTGCTATGCTTAATGCTTGTCACTAGGGCCCGAGTGCCATGATTTCAGATCAGAACCTATTATGTTTTCATGAATATATGTGAGTTCTTGATCCTATTTTGCAAGTCAATAGTCACCTACTATGTGTTATGATCCGGTAACCCCGAAGTGACAATAATCGGGACCACTCCCGGTGACGACTATAGTTTGAGGAGTTCATGCATGTATTCACTAAGTGTTAATGCTTTGGTCCGGTACTCTATTAAAAGTAGGCCTTAATATCCCTTAGTTTCCAATAGGACCCCACTGCTACTGGAAGGTAGGACAAAAGATGTCATGCAAGTTCTTTTCCATAAGCATGTATGACTATATTCGGAATACATGCCTACATTACATTGATGAACTGGAGCTAGTTCTGTGTCACGCTATGTTATAACTATTGCATGAGGAATCGCATCCGACATAATTATCCATCACTGATCCATTGCCTACGAGCTTTTCACATATTGATCTTTGCTTACTTACTTTTCTGTTGCTACTATTACAATCACTACAAAACTACCACTGTTACCTTTGCCACCGTTACCGCTACTTCCATATTACTTTGCTGCAGATATTAAGTCTTTCAGGTGCGATTGAATTGTCAACTCAACTGCTAAAACTTGAGAATATTCTTTGGCTCCCCTTGTGTCGAATTAATAAATTTGGGATGAATACTCTACCCTCGAAAACTGTTGTGATCCCCTATACTTGTGGGTTATCAAGACTATTTTCTGGCACCGTTGCCGGGAGCATAGCTCTATTCTTTGAGTCACTTGGGATTTATATCTGCTGATCACTATGAGGAACTTGAAAGATGAGAGAACCAAGATTTTCCCCTCAACTACGAGGGGAGGTAAGGAACTGCCATCTAGCTCTGCACTTGATTCACCTTCTGTTTTGAGTAAACTTGCGATGCCTACTCCTCCTATTGATTCTGATATGTCGCATGTTATTGATGATGCCACTTCTGCTATGCATGATGCTTATGATGAAACTACTTCTATGCTTAATAATACTGTGCCAGTAGGTGAATTTCTTGATGAACAACTTGCTAGGGTTAAAGAGAATGAAATTATTCAAACCGATAATATCGATGAAAGTGATGATGAAGATTCTCCCCCTAGATATGAATTGCCTGATGTGCCTGAGGGTTATGTTATGGATGAAGAAACCGCTAGAGATCTTTTTGGTTGCAAAGATAGATATGATCTTAAGAAATTGTTAGCTAAGCTGAAAGAAAAATCTTTGAATGCTAGAATGAAATATGACCCTGCTTTTGCTACTTCACCTATCTGTATTTCTGGTAAGGATTGTGATTTCTCTGTCGGTCCTGAGATAATTACTTTGGTTGAATTTGATCCATTTTATGGGTATGAATCTGAAATTGTTGTGGCACATCTTACTAAATTGAATGATATAGCCACCCTATTCACTAATGAGGAAAAAATTCGTTACTACTATATCCTTAAGTTATTTCCGTTCTCATTAAAGGGTGATGCTAAAATATGGTTTAATTCTCTTGATCCTGGTTGTGTGCGTAGTCCCCAGGATATGATTTATTACTTCTCTGCTAAATATTTCCCCGCTCATAAGAAACAAGCTGCCTTAAGGGAAATATATAATTTTGTGCAAATTGAAGAAGAGAGTCTCCCACAAGCTTGGGGGAGGCTTATCCGATTACTTAATGCTTTGCCTGATCATCCTCTCAAGAAAAATGAAATACTTAATATATCTTATAATGGACTAATCGATGCTTCCAGAGACCACCTGGATAGTTGTGCTGGTTGTGTTTTCAGGGAAAGAACTATTGATCAAGCTGAATTGCTAGTGAATAATATGTTGAGTAATGATAATGATTGGACACTTCCTGAACCAACTCCTAAGCCAACTTCGAAGAAAAGGGGTATTCTATTTCTCGGTCCTGAAGATATGCAAGAGGCAAAGAAATCTATGGAAGAAAAGGGTATTAAAGCTGAAGATGTTAAGAATTTACCACCTATTAAAGAAATACATGGTCTTGATAACCCGACACAGGTAGTAAAGGTAAATTCTCTCTATAGATTTGATAAAGGTGAAATCCCATCTACTAAGTTTGCTAGCCAATGCTTGGATGAGTTTAAGAAGACTTCAATGCTTATGCTGGTAGACAATTGAAATGTAATGCTTATATGATTGAACACTTAAGTGATTATATGTCTAGAGTTAAAGGTGAGCTTAAACTTATTAGTAAACATGCTTCTATGGTTACCACTCAAGTAGAACAAGTGCTTAAAACTCAGAATGATTTGCTCAATGAATTAAATAATAAGAAAAATGATAAAGTTGTTAGAGTTGTGACTAGAGGGGGTAAAATGACTCAAGAACCTCTTTATCCTGAGGGCCACCCTAAGAGAATTGAGCAAGATTCTCAGAGAACTAATGTTGATGCACCTAGTCCTTCTAAGAAGAAGAAAAATGATAGGACTTTGCATGCTTCTAGTGAACCTGTTGTTGACACACCTGAGAATCCCAATGATATTTCCATTTCTGATGCTGAAACACAATCTGGTAATGGAACCTAGTGATAATGTTAATGATGATGTTCATGTTGATGCTCAACCTAGTAATAACAATGATGTAGAGATTGAACTTGTTGTTGATCTTGATAACCCACAATCAAAGAATCAACATTATGATAAGAGAGACTTCGTTGCTAGGAAGCATGGTAAAGAAAGAGAACCATGGGTTCAGAAACCCATGCCTTTTCCTCCTAAAACATCCAAGAATAAGTGATGATGAGGATTTTGACCGCTTTGCTGAAATGATTAGACCTATCTTTTTGCATATGTGTTTGACTGATATGCTTAAAATGAATCCCTATGCTAAGTATATGAAAGATATTGTTACAAATAAAAGAAAGATACTGGAAGCTAAAATTTCCACCATGCTTGCTAATTATACTTTTAAGGGTGGAATACCAAAGAAACTAGGAGATCCTAGAGTACCAACTATACCATGCTCCATTAAAAGAAACTATGTTAAAACTACTTTATGTGATCTTGGAGCCGGTGTTAGTGTTATGCCTCTTTCTTTATATCGTAGACTTGATTTGAATAAGCTGACACCTACTGGAATATCTTTGCAAATGGCCGATAAATCAACTGCTATATCTGTCGGTATTTGTGAGGATGTGCCTGTTGTGGTTGCAAACGTTACTATTTTAATGAACTTTGTTATTCTTGATATCCCCGAGGACGATGGTATGTCTATTATTCTTGGTAGACCCTTTTCGAATACTGCGGGGACTGTTATTGATTGCAACAAAGGCAATGTCACTTTTCATGTTAATGGTAATGAGCATAAGGTACACTTTTCGAGGAAACAACCTCAAGTCCACAGTATCAATTCTATTGGAAAAAACTTCAATGATTACTATTGGAGGTTTTGAATTTCCTCTTCCTACTGTCAAGAAGAAATATGATATTCTTATTGTTGGGGACGTTCATATCCCCGTTGAGGTAACTTAGTGTTATTCGAAAATTCTTTGGTTTCATGCAATTCGTAAAGAGTTTGTTAACAAGACTTGATCAACCTTGTTAGTAGATTCCTTTTGATGAGCATGAGATGGATGAAGTTAGAAAACACAACTCTCTGTACCCTCCTTCTACTTTCTGTTATTTAGATTAAATAAAGCAAAAATAGTATTTTATGTCTGTTTTCTGAATTATCCTTGTAATAAAAAATACCCCGAAAATAAAAGTTCTCCAAATGCGTTGAAAATGAAATATGATTTTTTTAGAATATTTAAGAATTATTGGCACTGAGAACACACCAGGGGGGCACACCACCTGGCCACGAGGGCCGAGGGCGTGCCCCCTGCCTCGTGGACCCCACGTGGGCCCCCTCCACTTATTCCAGCACCCACACACTTCGTCTTCCTCCAGAAAAAATCATCCCACAGTTCAAATGCGAGTTCTAGCTCATCTTGCTACAATTTTCGATCTCCTAGCTCAAAGCTCCATTCATAAAACTGCTTTGGGGGATTGTTCTTCGGTGTGTGACTCATCCAATGGTCCAATTAGTTTTTGTTCTAGTGCTTTATTTATTGCAAATTTTTGCTGCTTAGGTGACCCTGTTCTTGAGCTTGCATGTCAAATTTATATGGTCAAAAGTAGTTTTAATGCATGATATAGCCTCTAGGCACTTGTGGGAGTAGTTGCTATCAATCTTGTTGAGTTTGGTTCACTTTTATTTTGAGTCACTAAAAATTTCAGAAATTTTTCAGAGGAAGAAAAATGTTTAGGAAAATGTACCAAGGTGGTTCCTCAAGGAAGCAAGGACCAAGGCTCGCGATACGTGAGCAGGACGATGAACCACCGAGGGAAGCTCAGGTGCGGCCTTGTGAATGGCCGTCAGAGGAGTTTATGGTCCAAGCAGGCATCAAGGATGTATTTTACGCGTATATGTGTAATGCTAATCTTGAGGACTTCATGTCAGATAAGTGCCGACAATACCGCTACCTAACTGATTCCTTTGTGAGAAGGTTTAAATTTACATCCTCGCGCAATTCTCACACTGTTTTATTTTATCTTTATGATAAATCATATACCATGGACCTAGAAGATTTTAATATTGCTTGTAAACTCCCGCACTGGGGCAATGTCAGTGAACCTCGCAAATCTGAATATAAAGAGTTTCTTGCTAGTATTACTGTGGGGGAATCTAGAGAAATAACACAAGCTACCATAGGGAGCACTCATTTCCCTTCCATACATTATTTTGCTCTCTTCATTGGTAGATGCATTAACGGTAAAGATGAGGCTTGTCACATGTGCGTTCCATATCTTAGCATCCTCAAGAGTGCGGTATTAGGTGATAAACAATATAACTTGGGGGCCATTGTTGCACGAAGGTTGCATCACAATAGTGTAAGTGGAGATTTGTTTGGTGGAATTTATGCAACTTGTGTAGCTAATTATCTTAATATACCCATACATGGAAATGATATAGAGTTACCTCCTGCTTACCTAGATTATAATGCCATGGTTCGCCATCAGTTTGTTGAGCGGAATGAACAATTCCTCCAATACCGACTAATCTTTGACAGACGGCGCACCGTCCATATTGCCCTCCCTGCTCCTACTTTCTTTGACTTTCAGGCAAAAAGGAGATATGTTATAACCAGGGAGGAAGCGAACGAATATGAGAGGAGGACAGAGGCAGCTTGCCTCCAAGATGCAGCTCGTCGGGCAGTAGCTGCTGCATCTCAGTACAACCCCAGTTACAACTTTGGATATCCACCCGACCATCAGTGGCCAAAAGCCTAAGCTTGGGGGAGTACGTATTTCTCACCGACATTACATTCATGTTCACACACTCGTTCCAGTTGTCAGTGCTCATACTTTTTCATTGTACAATCCATGCTAGTTTATTTTCTTTTCCAGCATTCTTGTTGTGCATTTGAAAAACCTTAAGAAAAACAAAAAAAATTAGTTGTAGCTTTTAGCTAGTTTACTTTCCATGCTTGTAGTAGTAATTAAAAGAAAACCCAAAAAGATTTCTCGTTCTTCTTTTGCTTATTGGGAGCTTTCCGTGTAAATAGTTTTATTTCTTGTTCTTTGGGGGTCGAGAGGAGAAGACCATGATGAAAATGTTGAGTGGCTCTCATATGCATTATTGTTGATCTAACCAAGAGCCCATATTACCTTGTCTTCTCCCTTGTATTAAATGCTTGCAGATTCCAGCTTAGTCCAATGCACGTGCACTATTATTATTATCCACACTGTTCGGTCGTGCAAGTGAAAGGCAATAATGATAATATATGATGAACTGATTGAGTTGAGAGAAGATGGTATGAACTCGACCTATCTTGTTTTTGTAAATATGATTAGTTCATCATTCCTGATTTAGCCTATTATGAATGAAACATGTTTGCAATGACAATTATAGATTATAGTTGCTCATGCCATGCTTAATTTGCTAGGAGTTTATAATGGTTTACCTTGCATGCCAACATGCTATTAAAATGGTTGTGATGTGTTATGATAGGGCGGTATCCTCCTTTGAACGATTCGAGTGGCTTGACTTGGCACATGTTCACCCATGTAGTTGAAACAAAATCAACATAGCCTCCACGATATTTATGTTCATGGTGAATTATATCCTACTCATGCTTGCACTCAGTGTTGATTAATTTTAATGCATGTTCATGAATGTTGTCGCTCTCTAGTTGGTCGCTTCCCAGTCTCTTTCTAGCCTTCACTTGTACTAAGCGGGAATACTGCTTGTGCATCCACTTCCATAAACCCCAAAAGTTATTCCATATGAGTCCACCATACCTTCCTATATGTGGTATCTACCTGCCGTTCCAAGTAAATTTGTGTAGGATCGAAAGTATGTCTAGAGGGGGGGGGGGTGGTGATTAGACTACTTGACCAAATAAAAATCTAGCCTTTTCCCAATTTTAGTTCTTGGCAGATTTTAGCAACTTTGAACAAGTCAAGCAATCTTAACACAATTCAAGCAAGCATGCAAAGAGTATATGAGCAGCAGAAAGTAAAGCATGCAACTTGCAAGAAAGTAAAGGGAAGGGTTTGGAGGATTCAAACGCAATTGGCGACACGGATGTTTTGTCGTGGTTCCGATAGGTGGTGCTATCGTAGATCCACGTTGATGGAGACTTCAACTCACGAAGGGTAACGGTTGCGCGAGTCCACGGAGGGCTCCACCCACGAAGGGTCCACGAAGTAGCAACCTTGTCTATCCCACCATGGCCATCGCCCACGAAGAACTTGCCTCACTAGTGGTAGATCTTCACGAAGTAGGCGATCTCCCTGCCCTTACAAACTCCTTGGTTCAACTCCACAATCTTGTCGGAGGCTCCCAAGTGACACCTAGCCAATCTAGGAGACACCACTCTCCAAGAAGTAACAAATGGCGTGTTGATGATGAACTCCTTTCTCTTGTGCTTCAAATGATAGTCTCCCCAACACTCAACTCTTTCTCTCATAGGATATGGATTTGGTGGAAAGAATATTTGAGTGGAAAGCAACTTGGGGAAGGCTAGAGATCAAGATTCATATGGTAGGAATGGAATATCTTGGTCTCAACACAAGTGTAGGTGGTTCTCTATCAGAAAATATAGGTTGGAAGTGTAGGTTTGTTCTGATGGCTCTCTCCACGAATGAAGAGGAGGTGGAGGGCGTATATATAGCCTCCACACAAAATCTAACTGTTACACATAACTTTCCAAACTTAGTGGGACTGAATGGTTAAACTCGGTCAGGCCGATTCAGCAAAGCTAGTGACCGTTAGGGTTTTTGGTGGGACCGACATGCAACTCGGTAGGACCGATATGATTAGGGTTAGGGCATAACGTAATCTCGGTGAGACCGATCACACAAACTCGGTGAGACCGATTTTGGTAATAAGCTAACCAGAGAGTTGGTCAGGTAAACTCGGTGGGACTGATCGCTCATTCCGGTGAGACCGAAACGTTACGAAGGGAAAACAGAGAGTTTACATTGCAATCTCAGTGGGACCGATCGCTCATCTTGGTGAGACCGAAATGTTACAAAGGGAAACAGATAGATTACAACCCCATCTTGGTGAGACCGAGATCCCTATCGGTGAGACCGATTTGCCTAGGGTTTGTGGCAGTGGCTATGCCATTTGAAACTCGGTGGCGCCGGATAGAAAGAATCAGTGGGGCCGAGTTTGACTTTTGGTTTAGGTCATATGTGGATGTGAGAAAGTAGTTGAGGGTTTTGGAGCATATCACTAAGCATTTCGAGCAAGAACCTCATTAAGCAACACCTCATCCCTCCTTGATAGTATTGGCTTTTCCTATAAGCTCAATGTGATCTTGGATCACTAAAATAGAAAATGTAGAGTCTTGAGCTTTGAGCTTGAGCCAATCCTTTGTCCTTAGCATTTTGAGGGGTCCACTTTTCTCATCCATGCCATGCCAATCATTGAGCTTTCCTGAGATATTAATCTTGAAATAGCATTAGCTCAATGAGCTATATGTTGTTAGGAATTACCAAAACCACCTAGGGATAGTTGCACTTTAAATCTCTCCCTTTTTGGTAATTGATGACAACATATAGATCAAAGCTTCGACAAATGATAAGAGTGAAAAACATTGTCGCTTTGAGAAGTATGTGAAAAGCAAGAGCTCCCCCTAAATTTGTGCATAGTTTAAGATTTGCTTTGGACTGCAAATGCACAAAGAGTTAGGATCATGGGTTACTCTTCCATGTCACATACATCTTGGTGGAGCGCTCAAAATGATAATAATTAAAATACATGCACTCATCACCAAGCAAAATGAATGATCATATAAAAGGATAATGTCATCCAACAAGCATTAAGGTAGCATATGATCAAACACATGATCATCTAAGCAAGCACAAAGTATAAAGTATCTCAACCAAGCAAATAAACGAAGTTTAACCACCAAACAAAAAGAGAGAATAAAAAGCAACACTCTCTCTCAAAGCCTATGATCTATACATTTTCTCCCCCTTTGACAACAAGTTACCAAAAGTTCATAAAAATGCATAGTGCTAGATCGACACTCAGGCTTGGTATTCAGGTGGTGGTGTAGACAGAACTCCAAGAATGAAGGCATCAGTCGATGTAGATGGAGCTGGCGGAGTAGATGCTGGAGCCGGTGTAGATGAAGTAGCTCTGGTGTCTGGAATAGGCACTGCAGCAGACCTCTGACCTCTGGGCACTCTAGCAAAAGCATCAGTGGTTGTCTTGCCCTTCTTCTCCTCCACTTCATCCTGAAGTTTCTCAACGACTGACTGGATCTCAGTGACCTTCACATCTAAGTCATAGAACTTCTGCTCCATGATCCTCTCCAAGCTCTCCTGGTTTTGAGTCAGGGTGGCCAGTCCCTTCTCAATCCTCAGAGTGGAGGCAATCAAGTAGCCAAGCTGATCTTGCTTGCTCTTCAGAAGATACTGAGATGCTTCTTCAGTAGTTGGCATCCTTACAGCCTTTTCAGCCTTTGTCTTCTCCTTCTTGGCTTGTGTGTGCACAGAAGATGGTTCATTTTCATCCATCACCATGGTGTTGTCCTCAAAGTCTGGGTAGGTGGGCAGGTGCTCCTTGTCCAGCAGATATGTGCCAATGCCCATCTTGGAGTTAATCAGCTCCTGGATCTGTGGGGCATACCCACAACTCCTCTTCTGATCTGCAGTTGTCCTCTTTATGGTTTCCACTATTAGGCTCATGACTTTGAACTTCCGTGGGACATCAAAGATGTGAAGCAAGTTAATTGCATGGCCTCTGATCATCTTGTGATCACCTGACTTTGGCAAGAGAGTGTGCCTGAGGATCCAATTGATAGTTGGCAAGCCTGACAGAAGGTAATGTACAGATCCAAACTTGTGTGTCTCAAGAGCAGCATCTGGGATCTCCTTGTACATGTGTGCCATGGTGTTGAGATCCTTCTTCTTGTTGGCATAGACATCCAAGTCATCTTCACTCTCTTCTGGGGCATTTATCAACTTAGCCCATTCTACAACTGTGGACTGGTACCTCGCACCTTCAGACATCCAGACAATCCTTCCATCTGGGTAGAAGTGAGCTGTGGAGTAGAACTGCATGATGAGCTCATCATTCCATTTTGTGAGCTTCTGAGCCACAAACTCATCAACTCCACAAGCCTTGAAGCTGTCATATACACCAGGGAAGTGATCCTCATTTTCCTCAATGAATGACCAATCGACCCATCTCATGTCACACACTATGGGCTTCTTGTCAAGCAAGATGGTCTCATAGAAGTCATGTTGTTCCTTTGTATGGAACCTGTAATCCACATCAGTCCTTCTCCTGGTGGCATATGGATCTGACTCTCACCATAGCCTCAATCCTGAATCCTTCCTTATCTTCATGTTCTCAGCTACTGGATGAGCATCATTGTGATCTGGAATTTTTGGCTTCAATTTCCTCAAGACAACAGAATCATCGTCTTCTTCCATTGCAGCTTCAGGCATTGGGGCCTTCTTCTTCTCTGCTGCCGGGATGTTCCTGGTGCTCCTCTTGGGTGTAGTTTTGGGTTTTGGAGCAGCTGGCTTAGGAGTTCCTTTGGGCTTAGATGGAGCAGCCCTGATCTTATGGCATCTCCCATAAGCTTCTGAGCTTTAGGTGCTGGTGCAGCATCCTCTTCCTCTTCTTCAGAGTCTTTCATGATTGAAGATCTCCCAAGCACTCTGGCAGTGGTCTTCTTTACCCTCTCTTTCCTTTTATTTTCGGCCACAACCTGCTCTTTGGGTGCAGATCCCAAAATCTCTTGAGTGGATGCTCTGGCTTTTGACATTGGAGCTCTCTTGGCAGGAACCTTTCACTTCATCCTTGGCTTGCTGGCAGCAGGTGTGCCATATTCCTTCTTCAGGACTTTCCTCTTTGAGGTGGTTTCTTCTTTCTCAGCCACATAGTCCGCATCCTCTGACTCTGAGGTTCTTTTCTTGCTGGCCCTTGTGGCAGCCTTTGGTAGATTGCTAGGTGTGCTCCTGCTGCCATCATCAGAGCTGCTAGAGGGACTAGTGCCCTCACTCAAGTGAACCTGCTCCTCTGACTTGTTCTGACTGTCACTCTGATCTGACATGATGCAAACACTGACAGTAGACCCCGTGAATAGATTATAGATGAGGTAGAGTGGATGAGCATCACAAAGTACAGAGGTTTTTGCAAAAGAATGAATTAAAAACTTAGTTTTAGTTTTCCACAGAAAGCATTTCGGATCTACCGATTGAAGGAAATATGCCCTAGAGGCAATAATAAAGTTATTATTTATTTCCTTATATCATGATAAATGTTTATTATTCATGCTAGAATTGTATTAACCGGAAACATAATACATGTGTGAATACATAGACAAACATAGTGTCACTAGTATGCCTCTACTTGACTAGCTCGTTAATCAAAGATGGTTATGTTTCCTAATCATGGACAAAGAGTTGTTATTTGATTAACGGGATCACATCATTAGGTGAATGATCTGATTGACATGACCCATTCCATTAGCTTAGCAACCGATCGTTTAGTATGTTGCTATTGCTTTCTTCATGACTTATACATGTTCCTATGACTATGAGATTATGCAACTCCCGTTTGCCGGAGGAACACTTTGTGTGCTACCAAACGTCACAATGTAACTGGGTGATTATAAAGGTGCTCTACAGGTGTCTCCAAAGGTACATGTTGGGTTGGCGTATTTCGAGATTAGGATTTGTCACTTCGATTGTCGGAGAGGTATCTCTGGGCCCTCTCGGTAATGCACATCACATAAGCCTAGCAAGCATTGCAACTAATGAGTTAGTTGTGAGATGATGTATTACAGAACGAGTAAAGAGACTTGCCGGTAACGAGATTGAACTAGGTATTGAGATACCGATGATCGAATCTCGGGCAAGTAACATACCGATGACAAAGGGAACAACGTATGTTGTTATGCGGTCTGACCGATAAAGATCTTCGTAGAATATGTAGGAACCAATATGAGCATCCAGGTTCCGCTATTGGTTATTGACCGGAGATGTGTCTCGGTCATGTCTACATTGTTCTCGAATCGTAGGGTCCGCACGCTTAACGTTACGATGACAGTTTCATTACGAGTTTATGTATTTTGATGTACCGAAGGTTGTTCGGAGTCCCGGATGTGATCATGGACATGACGAGGAGTCTCGAAATGGTCGAGACATAAAGATCGATATATTGGAAGCCTATATTTGGATGTCCGAATCATTCCGGGTGAAATCGGGATTTTACCGGAGTACCGGGGGTTACCGGACCCCCCCCCCCCGGGGGTTATTGGGCCTACATGGGCCCTAAGGGAGAAGAGGAAAGGAGGCAAGAGGTGGCCGCACGCCCCTCCCCTCCCTAGTCCTAATAGGACAAGGAGAGGGGGGCGGTGCCCCCCCTTTCCTTTCCCTCTTCCTCCTCTTTCCCACTTCTCCTTCTCCAACTAGGAAAGAAGGGAGTCCTACTACCAGTGGGAGTAGGACTCCCCCTTGGCGCGCCCTCCTTGGCCGGCCGCCCCCTCCCCTTGGCTCCTTTATATACGGGGGCAAAGGGGCACCCTAGGACACACAAGTTGATCTTCGTGATCGTTCCTTAGCCATGTGCGGTGCCCCCCTCCACCATATTCCACCTCGGTCATATTGTAGCGGTGCTTAGGCGAAGCCCTGCGACGGTTGAACATCAAGATCGTCACCACACCGTCGTGCTGACGGAACTCCTCCCCGAAGCTTTGCTGGATCAGAGCCCGGGGAGCGTCATCGAGCTGAACGTGTGCCAAGAACTCGGAGGTGCCGGAGTAACGGTGCTTGGATCGGTTGGACTAGGAAGACGTACGACTACTTCCTCTACGTTGCGTCAACGCTTCCGCTTCGGTCTACTAGGGTACATAGACAACACTCTCCCCTCTCGTTGCTATGCATCACCGTGATCTTGCGTGTGCGTAGGAAATTTTTGAAATTACTACATTCCCCAACAGTGGTATCAGAGCCTAGGTTTTATGGTTTGATGTTATATGCACGAGTAGAACACAAGTGAGTTGTGGGCGATATAAGTCATACTGCTTACCAGCATGTCATACTTTGGTTCGGCGGCATTGTTGGATGAAGCGGCCCAGACCGACATTACGCGTACGCTTACGCGAGACTGGTTCTACCGCCGTGCTTTGCATACAGGTAGCTGGCGGGTGTCAGTTTCTCCAACTTTAGTTGAACCGAGTGTGGCGACGCCCGGTCCTTGCGAAGGTTAAAACAGCACCAACTTGACAAACTATCGTTGTGGTTTTGATGCGTAGGTAAGATTGGTTCTTGCTTAAGCCCATAGCAGCCACGTAAAACTTGCAACAAACAAAGTAGAGGACGTCTAACTTGTTTTTGCAGGGCATGTTGTGATGTGATATGGTCAAGGCATGATGCTAAATTTTATTGTATGAGATGATCATGTTTTGTAACCAAGTTATCGGCAACTGGCAGGAGCCATATGGTTGTCGCTTTATTGTATGCAATGCAATCGCCCTGTAATGCTTTACTTTATCACTAAGCGGTAGCGATAGTCATAGAAGCATAAGATTGGCGAGACGACAACGATGCTACGATGGAGATCAAGGTGTCGCGCCAGTGACGATGGTGATCATGATGGTGCTTCGGAGATGGAGATCACAAGCACAAGATGATGATGGCCATATCATATCACTTATATTGATTGCATGTGATGTTTATCTTTTATGCATCTTATCTTGCTTTGATTGACGGTAGCATTATAAGATGATCTCTCACTAAATTTCAAGATAAAAAGTGTTCTCCCTGAGTATGCACCGTTGCCAAAGTTCGTCGTGCCCAGACACCATGTGATGATCGGGTGTGATAAGCTCTACGTCCATCTACAACGGGTGCAAGCCAGTTTTGCACACGCAAAATACTCAGGTTAAACTTGACGAGCCTAGCATATGCAGATATGGCCTCGGAACACTGAGACCGAAAGGTCGAGCGTGAATCATATAGTAGATATGATCAACATAGCGATGTTCACCATTGAAAACTACTCCATTTCACGTGATGATCGGTTATGGTTTAGTTGATTTGGATCACGTGATCACTTAGATGATTAGAGGGATGTCTATCTAAGTGGGAGTTCTTAAGTAATATGATTAATTGAACTTAAATTTATCATGAACTTAGTCCCTGATAGTATCTTGCTTGTTTATGTTGATTGTAGATAGATGGCCCGTGCCGTTGTTCCGTTGAATTTTAATGCGTTCCTTGAGAAAGCAAAGTTGAAAGATGATGGTAGCAATTACACGGACTGGGTCCGTAACTTGAGGATTATCCTCATTGCTGCACAGAAGAGTTACGTCCTGGAAGCACCGCTGGGTGCCACGCCTGCTGCTGATGCAACTGACAACGTTAAGAACGTCTGGCAGAGCAAAGCTGATGACTAGTCGATAGTTCAATGTGCCATGCTTTACGGCTTAGAACCGGGACTTCAACGATGTTTTGAACGTCATGGGGCATATGAGATGTTCCAGGAGTTGAAGTTAATATTCCAGCAGAATGCCCGGATTGAGAGATATGAAGTCTCCAATAAATTCTATAGCTGCAAGATGGAGGAGAATAGTTCTGTCAGTGAGCATATACTCAAGATGTCTGGGTATTGTAATCACATGATTCAACTGGGAGTTAATCTTCTGGATGATAGCGTCATTGAGAGAATTATCCAATCACTTCCACCAAGCTACAAGAGCTTCGTGATGAACTATAATATGCAAGGGATGGATAAGACAATTCCCGAGCTCTTCGCAATGCTAAAGGCTGCGGAGGTAGAAATCAAGAAGGAGCATCAAGTGCTGATGGTCAACAAGACCACTAGTTTCAAGAAAAAGGGCAAAGGGAAGAAGAAGGGGAACTTCAAGAAGAATAGCAAGCAAGTTGCTGCTCAGGAGAAGAAACCCAAGTCTGGACCTAAGCCTGAAACTGAGTGCTTCTACTGCAAGCAGACTGGTCACTGGAAGCGGAACTGCCCCAAGTATTTAGTGGATAAGAAGGATGGCAAGGTGAACAAAGGTATATGTGATATACATGTTATTGATGTGTACCTTACTAGAGCTCGCAGTAGCACCTGGGTATTTGATACTGGTTCTGTTGCTAATATTTGCAACTCGAAACAGGGACTACGGATTAAGCGAACACTGGCAAAGGACGAGGTGACGATGCGCGTGGGAAATGGTTCCAAAGTCGATGTGATCGCGGTCGGCATGCTACCTCTACATCTACCTTCGGGATTAGT
Organism: Triticum dicoccoides; assembly: GCF_002162155.2. Classification (NCBI taxonomy): domain Eukaryota; kingdom Viridiplantae; phylum Streptophyta; class Magnoliopsida; order Poales; family Poaceae; genus Triticum; species Triticum dicoccoides. The sequence goes on along the minus strand of NC_041390.1, from coordinate 572,343,158 downwards.
ATTAGACCTAAATAATTGTTATTTGGTGCCAGCGTTGAGCATGAACATTATATCTGGATCTTGTTTGATGCGAGACGGTTATTCATTTAAATCAGAGAATAATGGTTGTTCTATTTATGTGAGTAATATCTTTTATGGTCATGCACCCTTGAAGAGTGGTCTATTTTTAATGAATCTCGATAGTAGTGATACACATATTCATAATGTTGAAGCCAAAAGATGCAGAGTTGATAATGATAGTGCAACTTATTTGTGGCACTGCTGTTTAGGTCATATCGGTGTAAAGCACATGAAGAAACTCCATACCGATGGACTTTTGGAACCACTTGATTATGCATCACTTGGTACTTGCGAACCGTGCCTCATGGGCAAGATGACTAAAACGCCGTTCTCCGGTACTATGGAGAGAGCAACAGATTTGTTGGAAATCATACATATAAATGTATGTGGTCCGATGAATGTTGAGGCTCATGGCGGATATCGTTATTTTCTCACCTTCACAGATGATTTAAGCAGATATTGGTATATTTACTTAATGAAGCATAAGTCTGAAACATTTGAAAAGTTCAAAGAATTTCAGAGTGAAGTTGAAAATCATCATAACAAGAAAATAAAGTTTCTACGATATGATCATGGAGGAGAATATTTGAGTTACGAGTTTGGTCTACATTTGAAACAATGCGGAATAGTTTCGCAGCTCACGCCACCCGGAACACCACAACGTAATGGTGTGTCCGAACGTCGTAATCGTACTTTACTTGATATGGTGCGATCTACGATGTCTCTTACAGATTTACCACTATCGTTTTGGGGTTATGCTTTAGAGACGGCTGCATTCACGTTAAATAGGGCACCATCAAAATCCGTTGAGACGACGCCTTATGAACTATGGTTTGGCAAGAAACCAAAGTTGTCGTTTCTTAAAGTTTGGGGCTGTGATGCTTATGTGAAAAAGCTTCAACTTGATAAGCTCGAACCCAAATCGGAGAAATGTGTCTTCATAGGATACCCAAAGGAGACTGTTGGGTACACCTTCTATCACAGATCCGAAGGCAAGAGATTCGTTGCTAAAAATGGATCCTTTCTAGAGAAGGAATTTCTCTCGAAAGAAGTGAGTGGGAGGAAAGTAGAACTTGATGAGGTAACTATACCTGCTCCCTTATTGGAAAGTAGTACATCACAGAAACCGGTTTCTGTGACACCTAAACCAATTAGTGAGGAAGTTAATGATGATGATCATAGAACTTCAGATCAAGTTGCTACTGAACCTCGTAGATCAAACAGAGTAAGATCCGCACCAGAGTGGTACGGTAATCCTGTTCTGGAAGTCATGCTACTAGATCATGATGAACCTACGAACTATGAAGAAACGATGGTGAGCCCAGATTCCGCGAAATGGCTTGAAGCCATGAAATCTGAGATGGGATCCATGTATGAGAACAAAGTGTGGACTTTGGTTGACTTGCCCGATGATCGGCAAGCAATTGAGAATAAATGGATCTTCAAGAAGAAGACTGGCGCTGACGGTAATGTTACTGTCTACAAAGCTCGACTTGTTGCAAAAGGTTTTCGACAAGTTCAAGGGATTGACTACGATGAGACCTTCTCAACCGTAGCGATGCTTAAGTCTGTCCGAATCATGTTAGCAATTGCCGCATTTTATGATTATGAAATTTGGCAAATGGATGTCAAAACTGCATTCCTGAATGGATTTCTGGAAGAAGAGTTGTATATGATGCAACCAGAAGGTTTTGTTGATCCAAAAGGAGCTAACAAAGTCTGCAAGCTCCAGCGATCCATTTATGGACTGGTGCAAGCCTCTCGGAGTTGGAATAAACGCTTTGATAGTGTGATCAAAGCATTTAGTTTTATACAGACTTTTGGAGAAGCCTGTATTTACAAGAAAGTGAGTGGGAGCTCTATAGCATTTTTGATATTATATGTGGATGACATATTACTAATTGGAAATGATATAGAATTTCTGGATAGCATAAAGGGATACTTGAATAAGAGTTTTTCAATGAAAGACCTCGGTGAAGCTGCTTACATATTAGGCATTAAGATCTATAGAGATAGATCAAGATGCTTAATTGGACTTTCACAAAGCACATACCTTGACAAAGTTTTGAAGAAGTTCAAAATGGATCAAGCAAAGAAAGGGTTCTTGCCTGTGTTACAAGGTGTGAAGTTGAGTAAGACTCAATGCCCGACCACTGCAGAAGATAGAGAGAAAATGAAAGATGTTCCCTATGCTTCAGCCATAGGCTCTATCATGTATGCAATGCTGTGTACCAGACCTGATGTGTGCCTTGCTATAAGTCTAGCAGGGAGGTACCAAAGTAATCCAGGAGTGGATCACTGGACAACGGTCAAGAACATCCTGAAATACCTGAAAAGGACTAAGGATATGTTTCTCATTTATGGAGGTGACAAAGAGCTCATCGTAAATGGTTACGTTGATGCAAGCTTTGACACTGATCCGGACGATTCTAAATCGCAAACCGGATACGTGTTTACATTAAACAATGGAGCTGTCAGTTGGTGCAGTTCTAAACAAAGCATCATGGCGGGATCTATGTGTGAAGCAGAATACATAGCTGCTTCGGAAGCAGCAAATGAAGGAGTCTGGATGAAGGAGTTCATATCCGATCTAGGTGTCATACCTAGTGCATAGGGTCCAATGAAAATCTTTTGTGACAATACTGGTGCAATTGCCTTGGCAAAGGAATCCAGATTTCACAAGAGAACCAAGCACATCAAGAGACGCTTCAATTCCATCCGGGATCTAGTCCAGGTAGGAGACATAGAGATTTGCAAGATACATACGGATCTGAATGTAGCAGACCCGTTGACTAAGCCTCTTCCACGAGCAAAACATGATCAGCACCAAGGCTCCATGGGTGTTAGAATCATTACTGTGTAATCTAGATTATTGACTCTAGTTCAAGTGGGAGACTGAAGGAAATATGCCCTAGAGGCAATAATAAAGTTATTATTTATTTCCTTATATCATGATAAATGTTTATTATTCATGCTAGAATTGTATTAACCGGAAACATAATACATGTGTGAATACATAGACAAACAGAGTGTCACTAGTATGCCTCTACTTGACTAGCTCGTTAATCAAAGATGGTTATGTTTCCTAACCATGGAAAAAGAGTTGTTTTTTGATTAATGGGATCACATCATTAGGTGAATGATCTGATTGACATGACCCATTCCATTAGCTTAGCACCCGATCATTTAGTATGTTGCTATTGCTTTCTTCATGACTTATACATGTTCCTATGACTATGAGATTATGCAACTCCCGTTTGCCGGAGGAACACTTTGTGTGCTACCAAACGTCACAACATAACTGGGTGATTATAAAGGTGCTCTACAGGTGTCTCCAAAGGTACATGTTGGGTTGGCGTATTTCGAGATTAGGATTTGTCACTCCGATTGTCGGAGAGGTATCTCTGGGCCCTCTCGGTAATGCAGATCACATAAGCCTTTCAAGCATTGCAACTAATGAGTTAGTTGTGAGATGATGTATTACAGAATGAGTAAAGAGACTTCACGGTAACGAGATTGAACTAGGTATAGATATACCAATGATCAAATCTCGGGCAAGTAACATACCGATGACAAAGGGAACAACGTATGTTGTTATGCGGTCTGACCGATAAAGATCTTCATAGAATATGTAGGAACCAATATGAGCATCCAGGTTCCGCTATTTGTTATTGACCGGAGACGTGTCTCGGTCATGTCTACATTGTTCTCGAACCGTAGGGTCCGCACGCTTAACGTTACGATGACAGTTTCATTATGAGTTTATGTATTTTGATGTACCGAAGGTTGTTCGGAGTCCCGGATGTGATCATGGACATGACGAGGAGTCTCGAAATGGTCGAGACATAAAGATCGATATATTGGAAGCCTATATTTGGATATCGGGATCGTTCCGGGTGAAATCGGGATTTTACCGGAGTACCGGGGGTTACCGGAACCCCCCCGGGGGTTATTGGGCCTACATGGGCCCTAAGGGAGAAGAGGAAAGGAGGCAAGAGGTGGCCCCGCGCCCCTCCCCTCCCTAGTCCGAATAGGACAAGGAGAGGGGGGCGGTGCCCCCCCTTTCCTTTCCCTCTTCCTCCTCTTTCCCACTTCTCCTTCTCCAACTAGGAAAGAAGGGAGTCCTACTCCCGGTGGGAGTAGGACTCCCCCTTGGCGCGCCCTCCTTGGCCGGCCACCCCCTCCCCTTGGCTCCTTTATATACGGGGGCAAAGGGGCACCCTAGGACACACAAGTTGATCTTCGTGATCATTCCTTAGCCGTGTGCGGTGCCCCCCTCCACCATATTCCACCTCGGTCATATTGTAGCGGTGCTTAGGAGAAGCCCTGCGACGGTTGAACATCAAGATCGTCACCACGCCGTCGTGCTGACGGAACTCCTCCCCGAAGCTTTGTTGGATCAGAGCCCGGGGAGCGTCATCGAGCTGAACGTGTGCCAAGAACTCGGTGGTGCCGGAGTAACGGTGCTTGGATCGGTTGGACCGGGAAGACGTACGACTACTTCCTCTATGTTGCGTCAATGCTTTCGCTTCGGTCTACTAGGGTACGTAGACAACACTCTCCCCTCTTGTTGCTATGCATCACCATGATCTTGCGTGTGCGTAGGAATTTTTTTGAAATTATTACGTTCCCCAACACCGATTTGCAAACTCGGTGATACCGAAGCAGCTTTTGGAACCTAAACTAGTGAACTCGGTCAAACCGAGTCACAGTTCGGTGGCACCGAGACTGCTAGGGTTTCACAAAGTGCTGAAGTTGGTCACACCGATTTGCAATTCTTGGTCAGACCGGGAATCACATGTGCAATAGCCTGAGCCAAATCGGTGGAACCAATTTCATCAACTCGGTTGGTCCGAGATGGTTTCGGCGGAAACCTAACCCTAAATTTTCAATTCACGACTAAACTACGGAGTGTTTTCGATGGATAGAACGATCTCAATCGTGGAAAGATACATGGAAAAGCAATGTGCTGGTGAATCGGAGTTAGAACAGCATAAAGTTCAAGTCCATACCCTAGTTCGGCGATGAACTTGCTACAGCGACAACGGCGGAGACGATCCCGTTGACGGCGGCGGAGACCAGCGACAGGAGGCGGCTGGCGACGAGGAGGATGATCCGAAGACCCAGGGAGGCAGAGCAGGCTAAGCGCGGGCGAGGAGGTTCGGAAAGTTTTCCAAAATTTGACCCGTGGATATATATAGCCTGACCCTGTCGGTGTGACCGAAAAGTTCAAATCGGTTGCACCGAGATTGAAAACGTAGATCGACTTAGTGATCTCGGTATGACCGAAATGGATGAACCGGTCAGACCGAAACACACAAAGAACTTTTGGAAGTTTAGGTCTATGACGAATCGGGGACTCCGAGTGCTCCTCACACGGAGTGGTTCCAATCTGACTTGATCAAACTTTGTGATGCAACATGAATAGATTTTGAGACGAGAAAAGCATAGATAGCTAGAGAAGGTTCTTAGGCATTCTTTTCCATCCACTTGGCCAAAAGAAAAGGAAACCAATCAATCAAAACAACAAGTGGATGTCCTCGAATGAGTAAATTATGCAACCAACATGCTCACACAATAAAATGACAAATGAAATATGTGGCAAAGCATGCACAAACAATTCTAGCATCTATCAAGCAATTGGCGATGACTAGGTCATCTATATATAGGTATATTGACTTAGGAGACAAATGAGAACATTTGATCATAGGTCATACTCATCGTTTAAGCACAAGTGGGGTTACCACTTTTACATAAAGCGTTGTTGTGTTCACACCATTAGAGTTTCTTTAACTCAATTTTAGAGCAAAGCTCCCCCTAGATGTGATATCCCCCCTAAGAGGGATGAACTAACCTTGGGTTTTGTCGATGATGACTTCATGTAGGTGTTGAAGATGTGGATGCTCTAAGTTGATGTAGATCATTCAGAGCTATCCTTTGGAGTGAGTTGCACTTTCAATACCTACACGGGTTAGTCCCACAAGGAACAAACAAGGATATCCATAGACATAGAGTGATGCACACACAAGATGATGTCTATGAGAGCATTAGGTTACCTTGTCCCTTGTCTTACCAACACGAGGTTTTGTGACTCCTTGAACTAGTGCAAGGTGTGGAAGTTGATTGCACTTGTTCTTTTCAAAATGATAACAGTGAAGTATGTTGGCGGAGTCACGCTCAAGAACTCTCTAGTTCTTCTTCTTCGGGACCCACACCATCTTGATGGGAATCCTCGAAGTTGTAGTTGTACTTGATGAAGTGGAACTTGATGTAGTCTTGGGAACCCACTTGACCAAGGCCTTAGGAGCTTCTTCAAATGCATCAATTTCCTCTTGAAGCTTTTCCTTGCCTTTTTCCTTATGGTCTTGTGGTGGAAAATCATCTTGAGCTTGTGTCCCCTTGAAAGAAGTAGGATCATACTTCTCTTGTTGAGGAACAAACTTCGTCTTGGGGTATTGATCTTCTTCCCACTCAACTCCATTGGCATTGAACTTTCGTTCAAAACCAATACCTTGATTCTTCTGGTGCCTTCCTTGCTTGCATACAATTTCCTCGAATTGCTTACTCCCGGCAAGGCTCTTGTAAACACCTTTCTCTATGATTCCCTTCAATAAGCTATTTTCTTGCTCAAGTGTAACTTGGCTAAGAGAATCATTAGTGGAATCAAGAGAACTACTAGAAGCAAAAATATTGGATTTAGCAAGATTATAGTTACTACTAGAAGAAGAATCCTTCTTGTTCTTGTTACTAGACTTGACTTGAGGCATGTAAGTGGATAAGAGTAAATGCTTGGCAATGTAAGAAAAACTTTTCTTGCGAAGATCATCATTGATTGCCTTTAAGAACTCATGATCTTGCTCAAGATTGAGCTTCTCAAAACGTAATTTCTCATGAGTCCTTAAAAGTTCTCGATGATCTCCTAAGATAGTTTCATGAGCTAACTTAAGAGTGTTTAGTTCTTTAGTTAGAGACTCAATCTTCCCCTTATCATTGTCATTTGTTTAATCTTGATTAGCATGATTAATTGACGTTTCATCATAGTATTCATCACTAGAGTTGTCAAAAAGTAAATCATCATCACCTAACAAGTCATCTTCATCACTATTGAAATCAACATACTCGGGGTGTGATACCTTTGGACCTTTGGCCATGAAGCATCTTCCAATTCCTTCATTTGGTGAATCAAATATGTCGTAGGAGTTGGTTGACACAAGTGCTAGACCGGAAACACCTTCATCTTGAGTATATTCGTAGTCAGAGTGATAGCTTCTCTTGGAGTCATTGTCGGAGTCGGAGCCGGATACTCATTCACCAACATGAGCTTGATGTCTTCGTTTTGTGTAGCTCCTTGATGACTTGTCCTTCCTTTCCGAATCCTTGCTTCTTCGGGAGGGTCTTCGTGTTGGGGAACGTAGTAATTTCAAAAAATTTCCTACGCACACGCAAGATCATGGTGATGCATAGCAACGAGAGGGGAGAGTGTTGTCTATGTACCCTTGTATACCGAAGCAGAAGCATTGACGCAACGTAGAGGAAGTAGTCGTACGTCTTCCCGGTCCAACCGATCCAAGCACCGTTACTCCAGCACCTCCGAGTTCTTGGCACACGTTCAGCTCGATGACGCTCCTCGGGCTCCGATCCAGCAAAGCTTCGGGGAGGAGTTCCATCAGCACGACGACGTGGTGACGATCTTGATGTTCAACCATCGCAGGGCTTCGCCTAAGCACTGCTACAATATGACCGAGGTGGAATATGGTGGAGGGGGGCACCGCACACGGCTAAGGAACGATCACGAAGATCAACTTGTGTGTCTATGGGGTGCCCCCTGCCCCCGTATATAAAGGAGTGGAGGAGGGGTGGGCCGGCCCTCTCTATGGCGCGCCCTAGGGGAGTCCTACTCCCACCGGGAGTAGGATTCCCCTTTTCCTAGTCCAACTAGGAGTCCTTCCATGTAGTAGGAGTAGGAGACAAGGAAGGGGAAGAGGGAAGAGAAGGAAGGAGGGGGTGCAGCCCCTCCCCCTAGTCCAATTCGGACTAGGCCTTGGGGGGGGGGGAGCGCGGCCTGCCTCTCCCTCTCCCCTAAAGCCCAATAAGGCCCATATACTTCTTCCCTCGTATTCCCGTAACTCCCCGGTACTTCAAAAAATACCCCAACCACTCGGAACCTTTCCGATGTCCGAATATAGTCGTCCAATATATCGATCTTTACGTCTCGACCATTTCGAGACTCCTCGTCATGTCCCCGATCTCATCCGGGACTCCGAACTCCTTCTGTACATCAAAACTCATAAACTCATAATATAACTGTCATCGAAACCTTAAGCGTGCGGACCCTACGGGTTCGAGAACAATGTAGACATGACCGAGAGATGTCTCCGGTCAATAACCAATAGCGGAACCTGGATGCTCATATTGGCTCCTACATATTCTACGAAGATCTTTATCGGTCAGACCGCATAACAACATACGTTGTTCCCTTTGTCATCGGTATGTTACTTGCCCGAGATTTGATCGTCGGTATCTCAATACCTAGTTCAATCTCGTTACCGGCAAGTCTCTTTACTCGTTCCGTAATACATCATCTCACAACTAACTCATTAGTTGCAATGCTTGCAAGGCTTATGTGATGTGCATTACCGAGAGGGCCCAGAGATACCTCTCCGACAATCGGAGTGACAAATCCTAATCTTGAAATACGCCAACCCAACATGTACCTTTGGAAACACCTGTAGAGCACCTTTATAATCACCCAGTTACATTGTGACGTTTGGTAGCACACAAAGTGTTCCTCCGGCAAACGGGAGTTGCATAATCTCATAGTCATAGGAACATGTATAAGTCATGAAGAAAGCAATAACGACATACTAAACGATCGGGTGCTAAGCTAATGGAATGGGTCATGTCAATCAGATCATTCACCTAATGATGCGATCCCGTTAATCAAATAACAACTCTTTTTCCATGGTTAGGAAACATAACCATCTTTGATTAACGAGCTAGTCAAGTAGAGGCATACTAGTGACACTTTGTTTGTCTATGTATTCACACATGTATTATGTTTCCGGTTAATACAATTCTAGCATGAATAATAAACATTTATCATGATATAAGGAAATAAATAATAACTTTATTATTGCCTCTAAGGCATATTTCCTTCAGTCTCCCACTTGCACTAGAGTCAATAATCTAGTTCACATCGCCATGTGATTCAACACTAATAGTTCACATCACCATGTGATTAACACCCATAGTTCACATCTTCATGTGACCTACACCCAAAAGGTTTACTAGAGTCAGTAATCTAGTTCACATCGCTTATGTGATTAACACCCAAAGAGTACTAAGGTGTGATTATGTTTTGCTTGTGAGATAATTTTAGTAAACGGGTCTGTCACATACAGATCCGTAAGTATTTTGCGAATTCTATGTCTACAATGCTCTGCACAAAGCTACTCTAGCTAATTGCTCCCACTTTCAATATGTATCTAGATCGATACTTAGAGTCATCCAGATCTGTGTCAAAACTTGCATCGACGTAATTTTTTACGGCGAACCTTTTGTCACCTCCATAATCGAGAAATATTTCCTTATTCCACTAAGGATAATTTTGACCGCTGTCTAGTGATCTACTCTTAAATCACTATTGTACTCCCTTGCTTAACACAGTGTAGGTTATACAATAGATCTGGTATACAGCATGGCATACTTTATAGAACCTATGGCTGAGGCATAGGGAATGACTTTCATTCTCTTTCTATCTTCTGCCGTGGTCGGGCTTTGAGTCTTACTCAATTTCACGCCTTGTAACACAGCCAAGAACTCTTTTCTTTGACTGTTTCATTTTGAACTACTTCAAAATATTGTCAAGGTATGTACTCATTGAAAAAACTTATCAAGCGTCTTGATCTATCTCGATGCTTAATATGTAAGCAGCTTTGCCGAGGTATTTCTTTGAAAAACTTCTTTCAAACACTCTTTTATGTTTTGCAGAATAATTCTACATTATTTCCGATCAATAATATGTCATTCACATATACTTGTCAAAAATGCTGTAGTGCTCCCACTCACTTTCTTGTAAATACAGGCTTCACCACAAGTCTGTATAAAACTATATACTTTGATCATCTCATCAAAGCGCATATTCAACCTCCGAGATGCTTGCACCAGTCCACAGATGGATCGCTGGAGCTTGCATATTTTGTTAACACTTTCAGGATTGACAAAACCTTCTGGTTGGATCATATACAACTCTTCATAGTTCGTAGGTTCATCATGATCTAGTAGCATGATTTCCAGAACAGGATTACCATACCACTCTGGTGCGGATCTTACTCTGGTTGATCTGCGAGGTTCAGTAATAACTTGATCTGAAGTTTCATGATCATCATCATTAACTTCCTCACTAATTGGTGTAGGTGTCAAAGAAACCATTTTCTGTGATGAACTACTTTCCAATAAGGGAGTAGGTACAGTTACCTCATCAAGTTCTACTTTCCTCCCACTCACTTCTTTCGAGAGAAACTCCTTCTCTAGAAAGGATCCATTCTCAGCAACGAATATCTTGCCTTCGGATCTGTGATAGAAGGTGTACCCAACATTTTCTTTTGGGTATCCTATGAAGATGCACTTCTCCGATTTGGGTTTGAGCTTATCAGGTTGAAACATTTTCACATAAGCATTGCAACCTCAAACTTTAAGAAACGATAGCTTAGGTTTCTTGCCAAACCATAGTTCATACGGTGTCGTCTCAACGGATTTAGATGGTGCCCTATTTAACGTGAATGCAGCTGTCTCTAATGCATAACCCTAAAATGATAGTGGTAGATCGGTAAGAGACATCATAGATCGCACTATATCTAATAAATTACGGTTATGACATTCGGACACACCATTACACTGTGGTGTTCCAGGTGGCGTGAGTAGTGAAACTATTTCACATTGTTTTAATTGAAGGCCAAACTCGTAACTCAAATATTTTACTTCTGCGATCATATCATAGAAACTTTTATTTTTGTTACGATGATTCTCCACATCACTCTGAAATTCTTTGAACTTTTCAAATATTTCAGACTTGTGTTTCATCAAGTAGATATACTCATATCTGCTCAAATCATCTGTGAAGATCAGAAAATAATGATACCTGCCACGAACCTCAATATTCATCGGACCACATACATCAGTATGTATGATTTCAAACAAATCTGTTGCTCGCTCCATTGTTCTGGAGAACGGAGTCTTAGTCATCTTGCCCATGAGGCATGGTTCGCAAGCATCAACTGATTTATAATCAAGTGATTCCAAAATCCCATCAGCATGGAGTTTCTTCATGCGCTTTACACCAATATGACCTAAACGGCAGTGCCACAAATAAGTTGCACTATCATTATTAACTTTGCATCTTTTGTCTTCAATATTATGAATATGTGTATTACTACGATCGAGATCCAATGAACCATTTTCATTGGGTTTGTAAACATATAAGGTTTTATTCATGTAAACAGAACAACAATTATTCTCTAACTTAAATGAATAACCGTATTGCAATAAACATGATCAAATCATATTCATGCTCAACGCAAACACCAAATAACACTTATTTAGGTTCAACACTAATCTCGAAAGTATAGGGAGTGTGCGATGATGATCATATCAATCTTGGAACTACTTCCAACACACATCGTCACTTCACCCTTAACTAGTTTCTGTTCATTCTGCAACTCCTGTTTCGAGTTACTACTCTTAGCAACTGAACCAGTATCAAATACCGAGGGGTTGCTATGAACACTAGTAAAATACACATCAATAATCTGTATATCAAATATACCTTTGTTCACTTTGCCATCCTTCTTATCCGCCAAATACTTGGGGTAGTTCTACTTCCAGTGACCAGTTCCTTTGCAGTAGAAGCACTTAGTCTCAGGCTTAGGTCCAGACTTGGGCTTCTTCACTTGAGCAGCAACTCGCTTGCCGTTCTTCTTGAAGTTCCCTTTCTTCCCGTTGCCCTTTTCTTGAAACTAGTGGTCTTGTCAACCATCAACACTTGATGTTTTTCTTGATTTCTACTTTCGTCGATTTCAGTATTACAAAGAGCTTGGGAATCATTTCCGTTATCCCTTGCATATCATAGTTCATCACGAAGTTCTACTAACTTGGTGATGGTGACTAGAAAATTTTGTCAATCACTATTTTATCTGGAAGGTTAACTCCCACTTGATTTAAGTGATTGTAGTACCCAGACAATCTGAGCACATGCTCACTAGTTGAGCGATTCTCCTCCATCTTTTAGCTATAGAACTTGTTGGAGACTTCGTATTTCTCAACTCGGGTATTTGCTTGAAATATTAACTTCAACTCCTGGAACATCTCATATGGTCCATGACGTTCAAAACGTCTTTGAAGTCCCGATTCTAAGCTGTTAAGCATGGTGCACTAAACTATCAAGTAGTCATCATATTGAGCTAGCCAAACGTTCATAACGTCTGCATCTGCTCCTGCAATAGGTCTGTCACCTAGCGGTGCATCAAGGACATAATTCTTTTGTGCAGCAATGAGGATAAACCTCAGATCACGGATCCAATCCGCATCATTGCTACTAACATCTTTCAACACAATTTTCTCTAGGAACATATCAAAATAAACATATGAAAGCAACAACGCGAGCTATTGATCTACAACATAGATATGCTAATACTACCAGGACTAAGTTCATGATAAATTAAAGTTCAATTAATCATATTACTTAAGAACTCCCACTTAGATAGACATCCCTCTAATCCTCTAAGTGATCACGTGATCCAAATCAACTAAACCATGTCCGATCATCACGTGAGATGGAGTAGTTTTCAATGGTGAACATCACTATGTTGATCATATCTACTATATGATTCACGTTCGACCTTTCGGTCTCCGTGTTCCGAGGCCATATCTGTATATGCTAGGCTCGTCAAGTTTAACCTGAGTATTCCGCGTGTGCAACTGTTTTGCACCCGTTGTATTTGAACGTAGAGCCTATCACACCCGATCATCACGTGGTGTCTCAGCACGAAGAACTTTCGCAACGGTGCATACTCAGGGAGAACACTTCTTGATAATTAGTGAGAGATCATCTTAAAATGCTACCGTCAAACTAAGCAAAATAAGATGTATAAAAGATAAACATCATATGCAATCAAAATATGTGACATGATATGGCCATCATCATCTTGCGCCTTTGATTTCCATCTCCAAAGTACTATCATGATCTTTATCATCACCGGCATGACACCATGGTCTCCATCATTTTGATCTATATCAATGTGTCATCACGTGGTCGTCTCGCCAACAATTGCTCTTGCAACTATTGCTATCACATAGCAATAAAGTAAAGCAATTATTGGGCGCTTGCATCTTATGCAATAGAGAGACAACCATAAGGATTTTGCCAGTTGCTGATAATTTCAACAAAACATGATCATCTCATACAACAACTTATATCTCATCACGTCTTGACCATATCACATCACAACATGCCCTGCAAAAACAAGTTAGACGTCCTCTACTTTGTTGTTGCAAGTTTTACGTGGCTGCTACGGGCTTAGCAAGAACCATTCTTACCTACGCATCAAAAACCCACAACGATAGTTTGTCAAGTTGGTGTTGTTTTAACCTTCGCAAGGACCGGGCGTAGCCACACTCGGTTCAACTAAAGTTGGAGAAACTGACACCCGCCATCCACCTGTGTGCAAAGCACGTCGGTAGAACCAGTCTCGCGTAAGCGTACGCGTAATGTCGGTCCAGTCCACTTCATCCAACAATACCGCCGAACCAAAGTATGACATGCTGGTAAGCAGTATGACTTATATCGCCCACAACTCACTTGTGTTCTACTCGTGCATATAACATCAAACCATAAAACCTAGGCTCGGATGCGACTGTTGGGGAACATAGTAATTTCAAAAAATTTCCTACGCACACGCAAGATCATGGTGATGCATAGCAACGAGAGGGGAGAGTGTTGTCTACGTACCCTTGTAGACCGAAGCAGAAGCGTTGACGCAACATAGAGGAAGTAGTCGTACGTCTTCCCGGTCCAACCGATCCAAGCACCGTTACTCCAGCACCTCCGAGTTCTTGGCACACGTTTAGCTCGATGACGCTCCCCGGGCTCCGATCCAGCAAAGCTTCGGGGAGGATTTCCGTCAGCACGACGGCGTGGTGACGATCTTGATGTTCAACCGTCGTAGGGCTTCACCTAAGCACTGCTACAATATGACCCAGGTGGAATATGGTGGAGGGGGGCACCGCACACGGCTAAGGAACGATCACGAAGATCAACTTGTGTGTCTATGGGGTGCCCCCTGCCCCCGTATATAAAGGAGTGGAGGAGGGGTGGGCCGGCCCTCTCTATGGCGCGCCCTAGGGGAGTCCTACTCCCACCGGGAGTAGGATTCCCCTTTTCCTAGTCCAACTAGGAGTCCTTCCATGTAGTAGGAGTAGGAGACAAGGAAGGGGAAGAGGGAAGAGAAGGAAGGAGGGGGTGCAGCCCCTCCCCCTAGTCCAATTCGGACTAGGCCTTGGGGGGGGGGAGCGCGGCCTGCCTCTCCCTCTCCCCTAAAGCCCAATAAGGCCCATATACTTCTTCCCTCGTATTCCCGTAACTCCCCGGTACTTCGAAAAATACCCCAACCACTCGGAACCTTTCCGATGTCCGAATATAGTCGTCCAATATATCGATCTTTACGTCTCGACCATTTCGAGACTCCTCGTCATGTCCCCGATCTCATCCGGGACTCCGAACTCCTTCGGTACATCAAAACTCATAAACTCATAATATAACTGTCATCGAAACCTTAAGCGTGCGGACCCTACGGGTTCGAGAACAATGTATACATGACCGAGACATGTCTCCGGTCAATAACCAATAGCGGAACCTGGATGCTCATATTGGCTCCTACATATTCTACGAAGATCTTTATCGGTCAGACCGCGTAACAACATACGTTGTTCCCTTTGTCATCGGTATGTTACTTGCCCGAGATTTGATCGTCGGTATCTCAATACTTAGTTCAATCTCGTTACCGGCAAGTCTCTTTACTCGTTCCGTAATACATCATCTCATAACTAACTCATTAGTTGCAATGCTTGCAAGGCTTATGTGATGTGCATTACCGAGAGGGCCCAGAGATACCTCTCCGACAATCGGAGTGACAAATCCTAATCTCGAAATACACCAACCCAACATGTACCTTTGGAAACACTTGTAGAGCACCTTTATAATCACCCAGTTACGTTGTGACGTTTGGTAGCACACAAAGTGTTCCTCCGGCAAACGGGAGTTGCATAATCTCATAGTCATAGGAACATGTATAAGTCATGAAGAAAGCAATAGCAACATACTAAACGATTGGGTGCTAAGCTAATGGAATGGGTCATGTCAATCAGATCATTCAGCTAATGATGTGATCCCGTTAATCAAATAACAACTCTTTGTCCATGGTTAGGAAACATAACCATCTTTGATTAACGAGCTAGTCAAGTAGAGGCATACTAGTGACACTCTGTTTGTCTATGTATTCACACATGTATTATGTTTCCAGTTAATACAATTCTAGCATGAATAATAAACATTTATCATGATATAAGGAAATAAATAATAACTTTATTATTGCCTCTAGGGAATATTTCCTTCACTTCGTTCATAACGATCATCCCTACTCCTTCTCTCCCTCGATGGTGATTCTTCTCTTCTACTTCTTCTTTTCGGAGAATCTTCTCTTCTCTTGTGGGGAGCCGTACACTCATTGGAGTAGTGTCCGGGTCTTCCACAATTGTAGCAGTTTCGCTCTCGACTAGAAGATCTTTTGTCATTGTAGAACCTTGACTTGGAACTTCTCTCTTTGCTTCTATTCTTGTAGAACTTGTCGAAGTTCTTCAGCATTAGGCTCAATTCTTCATTGAAGGTTTGTTTCTCACTTGATGACGTGGGAGCTTCACATGAGGCTTTGTAAGCACCACTTGACTTGTTATGGAGCTCCTCCTTATCCTTGAGTGACATCTCATGAGCAACAATTCTTCCAATGACTTCCGTTGGCTTGAGATCTTTGTAATTTGGCATCATTTGGATCAATGTGCATACGGTATAGTATTTTCCATCCAAGGCTCTTAGGATCTTCTTGATGATGAATTTGTCGGTCATCTCTTCACTTCCTAAGCCGGCAATCTCATTTGTGATAAGAGCAAGCCTAGAGTACATTTCAGCGACACCTTCACCATCCTTCATTTTGAACTTGTCAAGTTGACTTTGAAGCACATCCAACTTTGATTCCTTGATGGAGTCGGTATCTTCGTGCATATCAATCAAAGTATCCCAAATTTCCTTTGCATTCTCAAGACAGCTGATTTTGTTGAATTCTTTGGGGCAATCCGTTGAAGAGGATATCACAAGCTTGAGCATTGTATTGCAACATCTTCAACTCTTCCGCGGTAGCTTCACGATTTGGTTCTCTCCCATCAAAGAATTCACCTTGCAAGCCAACACACACAATAGCCCAAACGGCGGGGTTATGTCCAAGAATATGCATTTTCATCTTATGCTTCCAACTAGCAAAATTAGTACCATCAAAGTAAGGACCTCTATAGTGGTAATTTCCCTCGCTAGACGTCATACTCTCCTAGGTTGTGAAACCAGGGCTATGACTTCTAAAAGCTATGAAAATCAAGGCAAATGGAGACCAAAGCTCTAATACCACTTGTAGGATCGAAAGTATGTCTAGAGGGGGGTGATTAGACTACTTGACCAAATAAAAATCTAGCCTTTTCCCAATTTTAGTTCTTGCCAGATTTTAGCAACTTTGAACAAGTCAAGCTATCTTAACACAATTCAAGCAAGCATGCAAAGAGTATATGATCAGCGGAAAGTAAAGCATGCAACTTGCAAGAATGTAAAGGGAAGGGTTTGGAGGATTCAAACGCAATTGGGGACACGGATGTTTTGTCGTGGTTCCGATAGGTGGTGCTATCATACATCCACGTTGATGGAGACTTCAACCCACGAAGGGTAACGGTTGCGTGAGTCCACGGAGGGCTCCACCCACGAAGGGTCCACGAAGAAGCAACCTTGTCTATCCCACCATGGCCATCGCCCACGAAGGACTTGCCTCACTAGCGGTAGATCTTCACGAAGTAGGCAATCTCCTTGCCCTTACAAACTTCTTGGTTCAACTCCACAATCTTGTTGGAGGCTCCCAAGTGACACCTAGCCAATCTAGGAGACACCACTCTCCAAGAAGTAACAAATGGTGTGTTGATGATGAACTCCTTGCTCTCGTGCTTCAAATGATAGTCTCCCCAACACTCAACTCTCTCTCACAGGATATGGATTTGGTGGAAAGAAGATTTGAGTGGAAAGCAACTTGGGGAAGGCTAGAGATCAAGATTCATATGGTAGGAATGGAATATCTTGGTCTCAACACAAGTGTAGGTGGTTCTCTCTCAGAAAATATAGGTTGGAAGTGTAGGTTTGTTCTGATGGCTCTCTCCATGGATGAAGAGGAGGTGGAGGGGTATATATAGCCTCGACACAAAATCTAACCGTTACACATAACTTTCCAAACTCGATGGGACCGAATGGTTAAACTTGGTCGGACGGATTCAACAAAGCTAGTGACCGTTAGGGTTTTCGATGGGATCGACATGCAACTCGGTAGGACCGATATGATTAGGGTTAGGGCATAACATAATGTCGGTGAGACTGATCACACAAACTCGGTGAGACCGATTTTGGTAATAAGCTAACCAGAGAGTTGGTCAGGTAAACTCGGTGGGACCGATCGCTCATTTCGGTGAGACCAAAATGTTACGAAGGGAAAACAGAGAGTTTACATTACAATCTCAGTGGGACCGATCGCTCATATCGGTGAGAGCGAAATGTTACGAACGGAAACAGAGAGATTACAATCCCATCTCGGTGAGACCGAGATCCCTATCGGTGAGACCAATTTGCCTAGGGTTTGTGGTAGTGGCTATGACATTTGAAACTCGGTGGCGCCGGATAGAAAGAATCGGTGGGGCCGAGTTTGACTTTTGGTTTAGGTCATATGTGGATGTGAGAAAGTAGTTGAGGGTTTTGGAGCATATCACTAAGAATTTTCAGCAAGAACCTCATTAAGCAACACCTCATGCCTTCTTGATAGTATTGTCTTTTCCTATAGACTCAATGTGATCTTGGATCACTAAAATAGAAAATGTAGAGTCTTGAGCTTTGAGCTTGAGCCAATCCTTTGTCCTTAGCATTTTGAGGGGTCCACTTTTCTCATCCATGCCATGCCAATCATTGAGCTTTCCTGAGATATTAATCTTGAAATAGCATTAGCTCAATGAGCTATATGTTGTTAGGAATTAGCAAAACCACCTAGGGATAGTTGCACTTTCAATTTGTATGTGCCAAATTCTAAACCTTCAAATGAAATTCTGTTTTGTATGCTCGAATAGCTCATGTATCAACTAGGGCTGTCTATATCTTCCATGCTAGGTGGGTTATTCTCACGAGGAGTGGACTCCGCTCCTCATTCACGAGAAAATGGCTGGTAATCGGGATGCCCAGTCCCATGCTTAAATTAAAATAATTGCAAACTAAACTCCCCCAGGATTGTTGTTAGTTGGAGGCACTCGTTGCTTCGGACAAGCCATGGATTGATGTTTGTTGGTGGTGGGGGAGTATAAACTTTACCATTTTGTTTGGGAACCACCTATAATGTGTGTAGCATGGAAGATATAGGGATCTCTCGGTTGTTATGTGACAATGAGAGTATACCACTCAAAATATTATTCATCTCTGTTTCAAAACTCGAGCTGTGGCACCTCTACAAATCTCCGCTTCCCTCTGCGAAGGGCCTATCTATTTACTTTTATGTTGAGTCATCATTCTCTTATTAAAAAGCACCAGTTGAAGAGCACTGCTGTCATGTGCATGCATTACTATTAATTTACATTGAGTATGACTGTGACTGGATCTCTCTTACCATAAATTACAATGTTTAGTCAGTCCTTGAGCTTCAGAGGTGCTCTGCATTTATGTTTTGCGGTCTCAGAAAGGGCTAGCGAGATACCATCTTGTTATATCATATTATGATTATTTTGAGAAAGTGTTGTCATCCAAGATTTATTATTGCTCGCTAGTTGATTATGCCATTGATATGAGTAAACATGAGACCTAAATGTTATTGTGAATGTGGTTAGTTCATAATATTTGCTGAAAACTAGAATGCTGGCTTTACATATTTACAACAACAAGATCAAACAGAGTTTGTAAATTTTTTTCTTTATCACTTTCAGTTTGTCAACTGAATTGCTTGAGGACAAGCAAAGGTTTAAGCTTGGGGGAGTTGATACGTCTCCATCGTATCTACTTTTCCAAACACTTTTGACCTTGTTTTGGACTCTAACTTGCATGATTTGAATGGAACTAACCTGGACTGACGCTGTTTTCAGCAGAATTGCCATGGTGTTATTTTTGTGCCGAAATAAAAGTTCTCGGAATGACCTGAAACTTCACGGAGAATATTTTCGGAATTTATAAAAAATACTGGCGAAAGAATCAACACCAGGGGGCCCACACCCTGTCCATGAGGGTGGAGGGGGCGCCCCCTACCTCGTGGGCCCCCTGAGGCTCCACCGACCTCAACTCTAACTCTATATATTCATGTTCGGGGAGAAAAAAAATCAGGGAGAAGGATTCATCGCGTTTTACGATACGGAGTCACCGCCAAGCCCTAATCTCTCTCGATAGGGGCTGATCCGGAGTGCGTTCGAGGCTCCGGAGAGGGGAATCCGTTGCCGTCATCATCATCAACCTTCCTCTATCACCAATTTCATGATGCTCACCGCCGTGCGTGAGTAATTCCATTGTAGGCTTGCTGGACGGTGATGGGTTGGATGAGATTTATCATGTAATCGAGTTAGTTTTGTTAGGGTTTGATCCCTAGTATCCACTATGTTCCGAGATTGATGTTGCTATGACTTTGCTATGCTTAATGCTTGTTACTAGGGCCCGAGTGCCATGATTTCAGATCTGAACCTATTATGTTTTCATGAATATATGTGAGTTCTTCATCCTATTTTGCAAGTCAATAGTCACCTACTATGTGTTATGATCCGGTAATCCCGAAGTGATAATAATTGGGACCACTCCCGGTGACGACTATAGTTTGAGGAGTTCATGTATTCACTAAGTGTTAATGCTTTGGTCCGGTACTCTATTAAAAGGAGGCCTTAATATCCCTTAGTTTCCAATAGGACCCCGCTGCCACGGGAGGGTAGGACAAACGATGTCATGCAAGTTCTTTTCCATAAGCACGCATGACTATATTCAGAATACATGCCTACATTACATTGATGAACTGGAGCTAGTTCTGTGTCACCCTATGTTATAACTATTGCATGAGGAATCGCATCCGACATAATTATCCATCACTGATCCATTGCCTACGAGCTTTTCACATATTGATCTTTGCTTAGTTACTTTTCCGTTGCCATTGTTAGAATCACTACAAAACTACCACTGTTACCTTTTCCACCGTTACCTTTACTTCCATATTACTTTGCTACTAAATACTTTGTTGCAGATATGAAGTCTTTTAGGTGCGGTTGAATTGACAACTCAACTGTTAATACTTGAGAATATTCTTTGGCTCCCCTTGTGTCTAATCAATAAATTTGGGTTGAATGCTCTACCCTCGAAAACTGTTGTGATCCCCTATACTTGTGGGTTATCAATAACCGCAGCCTCAGCAGGACCTGCAGGCTCAACTTCGCGTTTCTGTTTCTGACTGGAATTTCCGCCGCCGGCGTCCTGGGCAACTGGTTTGCTCTTGCAACTGCGGAGTCGATCTTATTCCTCACCATTAGCATACTGAGTGGCTATTTCCATCATTCGACCCACGGACATGTCCCCAGTCCGACCGAATTTCAGGTTGAGCTCTATGTATCGAACGCCCTCTTTGAAGGCGCACACTGCCTGGTGTTCTGATACATTCTCCACTGTATGCTCAAGGGTGGTCCATCTCTGGATGTAATCTCTCAAGGTCTCATTCAGTTTCTGGACACAATGCCGCAACGCAGCTAGCCCAGAAGGTGCCCTCAAACATTTTGACAAACACTCGGGCTAGCTCTTCCCAGCAGAAAATACTCCCAGGGGCCAACTGATTCAACCAAGCTCTGGCCGAACCCTCAAACATCAGGAGAGGTGATTCATGGCCACATCATCATTGTCGCCGCCAATCTGCACTGCCACCCGATAGTCTTCTAACCAAGTGTCAGGCTTCGACTTACCGGTGAACTTGCTCACACTTGTTGCCAGCCTGAAGTTGGGAGGGATCTCTATAGCTCGCATGGCTCTACTGAAACATTCGGGCCCAGAAACATGCACTCTGCTGCGAGTCGGACAATTTCTTTCTTGTCCTTCTCTGTGTGCTCGGCCTCTGTCGACCAAACCTTGTACAAGAACGGATCTTGCATCAAATCCAGGCCCTCTTGGGTCGACTAGAACTCTCCGCTCATCACCATATGGGCGCTTGTCATCATACCGTCGGGGCCCGTACGATTCGTTCCTCAGAGGGGGCGTAGGCACTCTACGGTGATCATCGCGGGCGTATCGATAATCATACTATCCGTGGCCTTGATCCAGGTACTAATCCTGGTGGTGCCCACGATTGTCATGCAGCTGAGGTGATCTTGGACTGTGTGCCAACTGAATGGTGTCTGCCACCACAGATCTGCTGTGGATTCTGTTGCGGGACTGAGAAACAACTAAGTTTTGTTCACCTGCCACTGGGAGCAACGCTCGGATTTGCAGCAAACCTCTACCAGCTTCTGAACGAGATGGCTAAATTGACTCTGCTATACGAGTTGCAGCTGCAAGATTCTGGATCAGAGTGCGGTATATGTGAGGTTCAGGCGGAAACAATTGACGTTGCCGTCGACTGGATTCGGGGATCTGCCGACGAGCCTGTTCATCGAGTGAATGCTGAAGGTTCTCCAGATGCTCGCGCTCGGCCAAAGTGGCCAGGCGCGTAGCCTCCAAGGCCCGAGCCTCGGAGGTCTCCCCCATGATGGGGGTCTGGAGTGCCTCCATGTTGTGGCGATGCAGCTCTTCCCTCTCTTGCGAAGTGAGGGCTTGGGGTTTGATACGTCTCCAACATATCTACTTTTCCTCACACTTTTCCTCTTGTTTTGGACTCTAATTTGCATGATTTGAATGAAACTAACCCCGGACTGACGTTGTTTTCAGCAGAACTACCATGGTGTTGTTTTTGTGTAGAAATAAAATTTCTCAGAATGGAACGAAACTTTGTGAGGATTTTTTATATCAATAATAAGAATTTCTGGAGCCAAGACCCACCAGAGAGGGGCCCCTGGGTGGGCACAACCTACCAGGGCGCGCCCCCTCTCCTGGCACGCCAAGGTGGGTTGTACCCACCTGGTGGCCTCGTTGATGACCTCCCTAATACTATAAATTCACATTATTTTAGAAAAAATCAGGGAGAAAGAATTGTCGCAATCCACGAGACGGAGCCGCCACTAAGCCATGTTCTTCCTCGGGAGGGCAGATCTGGAGTCCGTTTGGGGCTCCGGAGAGGGGGATCTTCGTTATCACCAACCCTTCTCCATCGCCAATTCCATGATGCTCCCCATCGGGAGTGAGTAATTCCTTCGTAGGCTTGCTGGTCGGTGAGGAGTTGGATGAGATTCACCATGTAATCAAGTTAGTTTTGTTAGGGCCTGATCCCTAGTATCCACTGTGTTCTTAGATTGATGTTGCTATGACTTTGCTATGCTTAATGCTTGTCACCTTGGCCCTGGGTGCCATGATTTTAGATCTGAACCGTTTATGAATTCATCATTATATCCATGTTTTAGATCCGATCTTGCAAGTTATAGTCACCTACTACGGTTATGATCCGTCACCTACTACGGTTATATGATCCGACAACCCCGGAGTGACAACAACTAGGCCCACTCCTGGTGATGACCGTAGTTTGAGGAGTTCATGTATTCACTATGTGTTAATGCTTTGTTCCAGCTCTCTATTACAAGGAGGCCTTAATATCCCTTAGTTTCCAATATGGACCTCGCTGCCACGGGATGGTAGGACAAAATATGCCATGCAAGTTCTTTTAATAAAGCACGTATTACTATTTATGGAATACATGCCTACATTACATCGATGAACTAGAGCTAGTGCCGTATCGCCCTAGGTTATAACTCTCACATGATGAATATCATCCAACAAGTCACCGATCCAATGCCTATGAATTTATCTTATATTGTTTCTGCGAAGTTACTACTGCTATCATCACTTTTATACTTGCTACAAATTACTGCTATCACTATTACTGGTACCATTGCTGCTGTCACTATTATCAAAACTATCAAACTACTTTGCCACTGATCACTTTGCTGTAGATAATTAATCTCCAGGTGTGGTTGAATTGACAACTCAGCTGCTAATACCTTCAAATATTCTTTGGCTCCCCTTGTGTCGAATCTATAAATTTGGGTTGAATACTCTACCCTCGAAAACTGTTGCGATCCCCTATACTTGTGGGTTATCAAGACCTTTTTCTGGCACCGTTGCCGGGGAGCATAGCTATATTTGTTGAGTCACATGGGATTATTATCATATTATCACTATGAAGAATCTGAAGTATCCAAAGACTAAGATATTTCCCTCAAAGACGAGGGGAGGTAAGGAACTGCCATCCAGTTCTACTTTAGATTCACCTTCTGTTATGAGTTAACTTGCAACACCACCACATGCTATTAATCCTGATATGTCGCAAGTTATTGATAATGCTACTTCTACTATGAATGATGCTTATGATGATGCTAGTACCTTGCTTGATAATGATGATGTGCCACTTGGTGAATTTCTTGATAAACAAATTGCTAGAGTTATACAACATGATGTTGTTGAATCTGATGATGAACTTGAAACTAGAACTCCTGAAACACCTGCTAGAACTAGCCTTGCTAGATATGAATTGCCTAAGGTACCAGAAGGTTATGTTATGAGTGAAGAAGCAACTAGAGATATTCTTGCTTGCAATGATAGAGATGATCTAGAGAAATTATTATGCAAGTATAAAGAAAAATCTCTGAATGCTAGAATGAAATGTGATCCTAAGTTTGCTACTTCACCTATCTTTATTGATGCTAAGAATTATGAATTCTCTGTCGACCCAGAGTTAATTACTTTGGTTGAATCTGATCCTTTCCATGGTTATGAAACTAAAACTATTGTGACTCATCTTACTAAGTTGAATGATATAGCTGCCCTTTTTACTCATGATGAGAATACTCATTATTACTTTATTCTCAAATTATTCCTTTCTCATTAAAGGGTGATGCTAAAGCTTGGTACAATACTCTTGCTCCTAGTTGTGTGCATAGTCCCCAAGATATGATTTACTACTTCTCTAAAAAATATTTTCCTGCTCATATGAAACAAGCTGCCTTAGAGGAAATTTTTAACTTTGTGCAAACTAAAGAAGAGAGTCTCCCACAAGCTTGGGGGAGGCTTTGCCAGCTACTTAATGCTTTGCCAGCTACTTAATGCTTTGCCTGATCATCCCCTTATGAAAAATGAAATACTTGATATCTTCTATAATGGACTAACCGATGCTTCTAGGGACTTCCTAGATAGTTGTCCTGGTTGTGTTTTCAGGGAATGAACTATTGCTCAAGCTGAAGAATTATTGAATAACATATTGAAAAATTATGATGATTGGACTATTCCTGAACCACCACCTAAACCTACTCCGAAGAAGAGGAGTATATTATATCTCAGTCCTGAAGATATGCAAGAGGCAAAGAAATCTATGAAGGAAAAAGGTATTAAAGCTGAAGATGTTAAGAATTTACCTCCTATAGAAGAAATACATGGGCTTAATACACCACCACTTCCTAAGGTGGTAGAGGTGAATTCTCTTATGAAGTTCAATGAAAATGATAATCCTCACAATATGCATCCTAGCCAATGCCTTTTTGAGTCTGAAAACTACATTATACAACGAGATCACTTCAATGCAAATGTTATGAAACAATTGGAATACAATTCTGATATGATTGCTTGCTTGAGTAACTTGTTATTTTAGAATATCAAATGATGTTAGAGGTGTTGGAAAACATGCTTCTATGGTTCAAACTCAACTAGAACAAGTTGCTAAATCACAAAGAGAATTACTTGATGAAATAAATCACAATATGCATGACTTTGTTGTTAGAGTTGCAACTAGAGGAGGTAAAATAACTCAGGAACCACTTTATCCTGAGGGACACCCAAAAAGAATTGAACAAGATTCACAAAGAGCCAACACTAGTGCACACAGTCCTTCTAAAAATAAAAATAAAAATAAAAATGATAGGACTTTGCACACTTCTAGTGAACCTGAAATAGAGAAACCTCCTGATAATAAAATGAAACTTCTATCTCAGATGCTAAAACTCAATCTGGTAATGAACACTCACCTAGTGATAATGAAAAACATAATGATGAGGTTCATGAAGACACTCAACCAAATAATGAAAAAGAACCAGATAATGATGTTGAGATAGAGCCACCTGTTGATCTTGATAACCCACAACCTAAGAATAAAAGATATGATAAAAGAGACTTTGTTGCTAGAAAACACGATAAATAAAGAGAACCGTGGGTTCAAAAACCTATGCCTTTTCCACCCAAGTCAACTAAAAAGAATGATGATGAAGAATTTGAATGCTTTGCTGAAATGCTGAGGCCAGTCTTTTTGCGTACTCACTTGACTGATATCCTTAAAATGCCTCCTTATGCAAAATATATGAAAGACATCATCACAAATAAAAGAAAAATACCAGAAGCTGAAATCTCCACTATGCTAGCTAATTACACTTCTAAAGATGGAGTACCTAAAAAACATGGAGATCCGGGTATACCAACTATACCTTCACTACTGCAGGATGCTGCTAATGCGACACTACGATCAGAGACCCTTCGACGAAACTATTTGTGATGCCATAATCGCAAATGGTGGTGTAAAAAACCATAAAAAAAGGTGCAACACTTTTGTGATGGAGGATGCATCAAACATGGTTCAGATTTAAGTTGCGTGTGCGATGCAGGGCATACGGTTCAGTCCACTTAACTGTTTGCGATGAGGGGGAACAAAAGAAACGGGCAACCAGATGAAGGTGTGTGCGATATACAACATACGGTTCACTCGGATGAACTATTTGTGATTAGGCATAACAAAAGAAACGGTCAGCCAAATTCAAGGTGTGTGCAATATATGGCATGCGGTTCACATTGATGAACTGTTTGTGTTGAGACAAGAGAACAGAAACAGTTCAATATAACAAGATGTGTGTGGTACGCGGCAAAAGGTCTGTAATCAGAAATGTGTGCGAAGACCAATAATAACACAGACGATTGCTGCTAATAAGACATGTGTGTTGTGCGATGGGATTGCATACAGAACAACAACATTATATACACACTTATAAGGACATGGTTGCATAACCAAATTAAACATCCACTTACATAGGTGGCTACTACAACCATGGCATTTGCACACACCAAAGTAAACTATTACATGCATAATTACATAGGTGGCTACTACACACATGAAATTTCCACACACCAATAAAGTAAACTATATATTACATGCATGATTAACTAGCATAAATGATAATCTGATCATCATTTACTTCTTGTGACGCTTGCTCTGCTTGTGGCTTGATCTGGGCTCGTCGATTTGGGTAACTAGGCACTTCCTCATGTCAACAATCCTCCTGTGCATCTCGTAGCATGTGTACACGCTCTTGGCCACGAACCCGAGGTGAGGTTCATCCAGTTGCCGCATCCAGGCCTTGTGCCATGATACGAGACTTGTTCTCTGGGCATCCTGCTTCATCTTTTTGTAGTAGGTGTCGATGATGGCCGAGGCGAGTTCGACAAGGGAGTCCTGCTTCGTGCTACCCCAGAACCTGTAGTGGTCACGAATTTTGACAAGGTTCTTGCAGTCCAAGCCCATAACACTAAGCACTTTTACATCGTCTTTGGTATCCACCATGGAGAACTTGTAGTCGGTGCTGTTGACAAATGATACGTCTCCAACGTATCTATAATTTTTGATTGTTCCATGCTATTATATTATCAATCTTGGATGTTTTATATGCATTTATATGCTATTTTATATGATTTTTGGGACTAACCTATTAACCTAGAGCCCAGTGCCAGTTTCTGTTTGTTTCCTTGTTTTTGAGTATCACAGAAAAGGAAAACCAAACGGAGTCCAAATGACCTGAAATTTCATAGAGATTGTTTTTGGACCAGAAGAAGCCCATAGAGTAGCAGAGATGGACCAAGAGGAGTCCCGAGGCCACTGAGGGAGTCCTGGACTAAGGGGTCCTCAGGTGTCTGGCCTGTTATCCATGGTCCGGATTGATGGGCTGTGAAGACATGAAGGCCGAAGACTGTACCTGTGTCCGGATTGGACTCTCCTTGGCGTGGAAGGCAAGTTGGTGACCGACTATGAAGATTCCTTCTTATGTAACCAACTCTATGTAACCTTGGATTCCCCCCGGTGTCTATATAAACTGGAGGGGTTAGTCCGGAAAGGATATATTCATGACCATAGTAATACATGCTAGGATTCTAGGGTTTAGCCATTACGATCTCGTGGTAGATCAACTCTTGTAATACTCATATTCATCAAGATCAATCAAGAAGGAAGTAGGGTATTACCTCCATAGAGAGGGCTCGAACCTGGGTAAACATCGTGTCCCCCGTCTCCTGTTACCATCGATCCTAGACGCACAGTTTGGGACCCCCTACCCGAGATCCGCTGGTTTTGACACCGACATTGGTGCTTTCATTGAGAGTTCCATTGTGCCGTCGACAAAAGGTTCGATGGCCCCTTCAATCATCTATAGTGACGCTGTCCAAGGAGAAACTTTCCTCCCCGGACAGATCTTCATGTTCGGTGGCTTCGTACTGTGGGCTAACTCGCTTGGTCACCTGGAGCAGATCAATAGCTACGCCCCTGGCCACCACGTCAGATTTGGGAGCCTGAACTATGCCACGGATATCCGTGGAGACTTGATCTTCAATGGATTTGGGACCGCGGCGATCGCTCCCCTTCACTCCGATGAACGTGACCTAAATCTGTCATCGGACCAGATTCAGGAGATGGCTCCTGTTGCTGCAATGGCCTTAGAACCAGAGCAGATTGTGCAATTCGAGGCCACAGAGTCCGCGGTGCTGGAGCCGCACGCAGACTCGACACCCTGCAATATTTGCGTCAACGGAACTCCGGACTCGTCTTCGGCTATAAGTTCCGGACCATGTACGCTTGCGGACACCGAGCTAGATCGGTTATCGATCTTCGAATTCAGCGCCACAAACGATTTTCAGCACTCACCTTTGGGCGATGTGCTAAACTCTTTAAAGAATTTGTCCTTGGAGAAGGACTCACAGCCGAACTATTTTCGGTTTGAGCCAGAGGCTGATGACGGGAAAATTTGCTTCCCACCCGCCACCCACTTCATAGCCACTGTCGATGACTTAACCGACATGCTTGATTACGGCTCCGAAGACATCGACGGTATGGACGACGGTCCCGACAAGGAGCAAGGCCAAGACCCGCCATTTACTGGACGTTGGACGACCACCTCTTCGTATGATGTGTACATGGCCGACACACCTAAAAAAGCTAGTGATGATGACAAAGGAGATCCAGTTGCGAATAAACCTTCTGAGACACAGTCCAAGCGCCGACGCCCTAAACACCGCTCTAAGCCTCGTCGCTCAAAAGATGGCAACACTGGCACCGGAGAAAATAGTACTCCGGGCGACGCCGAAAACAATGAAGACCCTGTCGGGGCTGCATCCGAACATGAGGAACATGACAACGGGCAAGATAACCCTGATAAACAGGCCATGCCCAATGACCCAGAAGATGATAGTTATCATCCAGTCTCCAAGGATGATGAGAGCCTCGACAATGAGGACTTTATTGTGCCTGAGGCACCCCTCGAGCAGGAGCGTTTCAATTGCCAGCTAATAGCCACTGCAAGAAGCCTGAAGAAGAAGCAGCAGCAGCTCTAACCTAATCAAGACCTGCTCATTGACAGATGGACTAATGTCCTGGCAGCCGAAGCATACGACCTCGAGTGCCCAGCCAAGAGTTACCCAAAGCGTAGACTGCTACCTCAGTTAGATGAGGAGGCACTAGATCCCATACCTCCCTCACGCAATGTGGACCGACCACCATGTGGTTGGGATAGTGCAGCGGACCGACCACCCCGTGGTCGGGATAAAACAACAACTCAGGCCGAACAATAGCCCGCCCCACCGCCTCGCAAAAACAGGGACAAAACAGCTTGGGACCATACATACGACCTTCGGCAGGATCTGGACAGTAGAGCAGGACACACCAGATTAATCTACGGATCGCGAGGACGCTTCCCGACTCGGGATGACGGCTACCTATTCAGATGTGACAAACATAGTCACACTCGGGCTAATAACCGCAGACGGACTTCATCGGAGGTGCGTCGTGACGCGGCCCGATATAAAGGCGCCGCACACCCTCTCTGCTTCACAGATGAGGTGCTGGATCACGAATTCCCCGAGGGGTTCAAGCCTGTCAATATTGAATCATACGACGGAACAACCGATCCCGCGGTATGGATTGAGGACTTTATTCTCCACATTCATATGGCCCGTGGGGATGACTTCCACACTATCAAATGCCTTCCATTAAAGCTCAAAGGACCAGCTCGACACTGGCTAAACAGCCTGTCTGAAAATTCCATCGGCAGCTGGGAGGACTTGGAAGGAGCTTTTCTTGACAACTTCCAAGGCACTTATGTCTGGCCACCTGACGCTGATGACTTAAGTCACATAGTTCAACAACCTGGAGAGTCCGCCAGAAAATTCTGGACTAGGTTCCTAACCAAAAAGAACTAGATCATGGACTGTCCGGATGCCGAAGCCCTAGCGTCCTTTAAACATAGCATCCGTGACGAATGGCTCGCCCGCCACCTCCGCCAAGAAAAGCCGAGGTCCATGGCCACTCTCACGTCACTTATGACCCACTTTTGCACGGGAGAGGATAGTTGGCTGGCTCGCAGTACAAACACAGCCGGCCCCTCTGAGGCCAAAAACAGCACTAGCAACACTACAAAAAAAGACACATTCGTGACATTTTGGGCCGAACGAATTTTTTTTCTGTCATACATATGACACTTCTATGATGATAATTGTGACAAAACCCGGTATCATCATAGATGTGGTGGGCTCCTACTTCTATGACAAAAAATCATGACAGAAAATGGGCTTTTTGTCCTGGGCGGGCCAGAGACGCAGCTGCATGACATTCTTTGGGCCATCCATGACGGAAAAAACCTTGGTAGAAGCGAGGGGGAGGAAATTTTTGGGGAGTTCCCAGTTATGGTGGGAGGTCGGGGGCCGAGCGATGCGTGTTTCTCTCGTACACGTACGCGCGTGTGTGCGAGGCGTTGGCTCTAACTGAACCCGAGCGAGACGTTGGGCTCTAACTGAACCCGAGCGATTGCACTGCAGGCTACGCGTTACTGAACCCGAGCGATCGATCGATGGCTGTTAACTGAACCCGATCGAGCGATTCCTTCGCTACTACTGCTAACTGAAGCCGATCGATGGGATGAACAGTGAGCGTTGCGGGGGGTTTTGGATGAACAGTTAGCGGTGGCGTTGTCTCTGGATGAACAGGACCCCGTGGTGTGGTGGAGGGCTGGATGAACAGTAGACGGTGGAGGGGTGCCCGTGGAGGGGTGGATGAACAGGACCCCGTGGTGTGGAGGGCTGGATGAACAGTAGATGGTGGAGGTGTGGTTGAACATGACCCCGTGGTGTGGAGGGCTGGATGAACAGTAGATGGTGGAGGGGTGCCCGTGGAGGGGTGGTTGAACAGGCCCCCGTGGTGTGGAGGGCTGGATGAATAGTAGACGGTGGAGGGGTGGTTGAACAGTAGCCGGTGGAGTAGCGCGTGGTGGAGGCTGGATGAACAGGAGCCCGTGGAGGCTGGAGGAGGTCGATGGTGGAGATGAACAGTATCCCGTGGAGTCCCGTTTTGCGGTACGCCACACCCCTCCCGATGAACAGGACCCCCGTTTCGACCGTAGCGCTCCAACACAAGCCCGTTTCCTCCGTTTTGCGGTACGCCACACCCCTCCCGATCAATAGGACCCCCATTTCGATCGTAGGAGGTTCGTTTCCTCCGTTTTGCAGTACACCAGACCCCTCCCGATGAACAGGATCCTGTTTCGAACGTGGCCGGTCGAACACAAGGCCGTTTCCTCCGTTTTGCGGTACACCAGGCCTCGTTTCCATCGCCTGTTCCGTCCAAGCCCTCCCGATGAACACGACGCATTCCGTTGCCTCCCCATGAACACAACGATGACGCTGTTTGTCCGTTCCGACCCAGCCATGTACACGAGCCCTGGCCGTACGTATGCGCGAGTAGGCGTTCGAGACCCCGCCTGTATGTACACATACGTGGCCGTATTTTCTTTCTTGCACCCTGGCCGCTGTATGTACGTGTAAATGCTACGTGCGCGCCTCTACTACGACACATGCGCGCCTCTACTACGACATGTGCGCGCCTCTACATCGACCAATGTGTACGTACACGTTCGTGACCAGAATGACAACGCTACGTACGCTTCGACCAGGTGGGTCCCGACTGTCAGGCACTTCCTTGCCTACGAAGATGTAGCTGGTCGGTCCCAGCAGTCAGGGGGCGAATTGTTTTTTTGCCCAGACGCACTTCCTTGCATGCGAAGATGTAGCTGGTGGGTCCCAGCAGTCAGGGGGCAACATTTTTTTGCGAAATACGGTGGCCCGTCCAGTGGGTCCCGCTGTCAGGTGGAGGAATAATTATTTTGCACATAATAAGGAGGCACTTCCTTGCTACGGCCGTGGACCCAGCTGTCAGCCTCTCCACGTACAGTCCATGTACGATGGAAGCTGTTCCTTGACCACATTGACCACGCCGCGCCGAGAGCACTAGGGCGGTGGACGATGGCGAGGCCTAAGAAGGGGACGACATGGAGCCGGGGAAGACGCGGCAATGGATGCCCACGCGTAGAGGAGTACAAGGGTTCACTGGTTCGCTGCGGTGTGAGGCTGCCGTCGCCGCAGGATAACAGGGGTGTGGGTGAGTAGAGGGATGGCCTGGCCAGCGGTGGGAGTAGTAGGGGGCGGTGAGGCCTCCGCCGCATCGCAGCCGGCCACAGGAGGCAGGAGCACGAGGCACGACCGGTGCTGGTTTGGGCGGCTAGAGCAAGAAGACCAGAGGTTGAAGAAGCACTACGGTCGTTGGATGGACATCGTACGGTCACTGGAGCTAGAATCGTGCATATTGACTAAGTTGACAAAGCCCTCCGTACCCGTCAACTTAGTAGGCCCACAAGTCAGCCTCCCACCAAGGTGGGTCCCAGCTAGCAGGGGGTATTCATTTTTTTGAGCGTAATAAGGAGGCATTTCCTTGCGCGCAAAGATATAGCTGGTGGGTCCGAGCTGTCAGCGGCGGTAACATTTTTTTCGCGAAATACAGAGGCCCTTTCGGTGGGTCCCTGATGTCAGGTGGAGGAATCATTATTTTGCGCGTAATAAGGAGGCATTTCCTTGTGTGCGGCCATGGACCCAGCTGTCGGCCTCTCCACGTACAGTCCACTTCAGATACATGTCGGTCATTGACCACGTTGACCAGGCCGCACCGAGAGCACTAGGGCGGTGGACGACGACGAGGCCTAGGATGGGAACGACACGGAGGCAGGGAAGACTCGGCAATTGTTTCCCACACGAAGGGGAGTACGACTGTACGAGGGTTTACTGGTTCGTCTGCCGTCGCCGGAGAATAACAGCAGGTGTGGGTGAGTAGAGGGATGGCTAGGCCAGCGATGGGAGTACGGTGGGGCGGTGAGGCCTGCGCGGCAGCAGAGCCGGCCGCGGGGAGGAGGGAGCAGGCAGTCCCGCCGGCGCCTGTTTGAGCGGCTGGAGCAGGAAGAGCAGAGATTGAAGAAGCACGACGGCCGTTGGATGGCCATCCAACAGTCACTGCTTGTGCGTCAACCTTTTTTTAGGAAAGCCTCAAATCTGTGGAAAACAACATACATCCCATCTGCCATTATTTCTAATAATTTACAGCCCATTTGCTAATTATTAAGGCTTTTTTGGAGCCCATATTCTTTTTGTTAGCATTACAGCCCATATTGTGGCCACGTTTAAAAAATTATACGAAATTTTGCATATTTCGGTGCGGTCCGAACTGTTTTTAATCCCGAAATTTCGACTCACATTCAAACTGATTTTAAAAATAAATGTATATCAATATAAAACCCAACAAATTCTCCATGCATAAAAATTAATGTAATTTCAAATCTCAAAATGAAGAAAAGATATTTGAAACTAATTGCCGGTTTGATATGTTTTAAAAATATACAATCCATTTCTCATTACTGTTGGGCCATTTTCTCGGCCAGCCGAATGAAAGCTCTCCTCGTCTTGAAAGATTTGCAGCCCAATAGGCCTGACAAAGCGACTTACTTGGCAAATCACAAAAAACTGGGCTGTGGCCATGGACCCAGCTGTTAGCCTCTCCACGTACAGTTCTCTTCCGATGGAATGTCGTTGACCACGTCGTGCCGAGAGCACCAAGGCGGTGGACGACGGCGAGGCCTAGGAAGGGGACGATGCGACAGTGGATACCCGCGCGGAGAGGAGTACGAGGGTTCACTGGTTCAGCTGCGGTGTGAGGCTACCGTCGCCGCAGGGCCTGGCTAGCGGTGGGAGTAGTAGGGGGCGATGAGGCCTCATCGGCAGCACAGCCGGCCACTGGAGGCAGGAGCAGGAGGTCTCCCCGGCACTGGTTTGGGCGGCTGGTGCAAGAAGAGCAGCGATTGAAGAAGCATCAGTACCGTTTGATTCAAATCCAACGGTTACTGCTGCTAGAATCGTTTGTTGACTAAGTTGACAAGCCCTGCGTACGCGTCAACTTAGTAGGCCCACAGGTCAGCCTCCCAAACGGTGCGCCCCAGATGTCAGTGGGAGGAATCATTTTTTTTCGTGTAATAAGGAGGCAGTTGATTGCGTGCGGCCAGGCCAGCGGAGGGAGTAGGGTAGGCCGGGTAGGCCTGCGCGGCATCATAGCGGGCCACAAGAGGAGGGAGCAAGCAGTCCCGCCGGCGCTAGTTTAGGTGGCTGGAGCAGGAAGATCAAAGATTGGAGAAGCACGTCGGCCGTTGGATGGACATCCAACACTAAGTGCTGCTAGAATCATGTGTTCACTCACAAAGCCTTGCGTAAACAAGTCAACCTCGAAATATGTGGTGTGTACATCCCATTTGCTATTATTTTTATAATTTTTACTCTAATTCATATGGAATTTATTGCAGCCCGTTTTCCATTTTTAGAATTGCTGGCCATTTTCTGGTCAGTACCAGGGTCAAAAAATTAACTAAATATGTGGGAAATTTTGAAAATTCGCAAATTTTTGCTGGGGAACAAAATATTCTTAATCCAAAAATTAATAGCCATACTAAAACAAATTTAAAAATAAATTAGTACTATGTCATGTTAAATCCAATGAAATACATATAAGATATCAGTGAAGAACAAAAACAAAAAAAGAAACTTATATCCCATTTGCTATAATTTTTTTGGAATTTTCAACCCCTTTTGATATTACTTTTAACAGACATTGACCATACTCTTAAGCCAGGCCGGAATGCATCCCTCCTCGTCTTGAAAGATTTGCAGCCTAGTAATTCGGAGAAAACAAATAGGCCTAGCTTGGGTATTCTTCAAAAAGAAATACTGGGCTACCTATTTTCCCAAAGAACTGGTGCATGAGCATTTAGCTTTATTTATTTATTTACTTATTTATGTTTAGGGGACCATGAGCATGTACCTGGGCCGGATTCATGTGAGAGCCTCCCTTCCAGTTAATTATGGGCTTCTCTATTGGGCCTTCATCAGTGGGCTGCATGTTATCAACAAGTGGAAAATGTGTTCCGAGTTTCAAAAAAAAGTGTTCCATACGATAAATTATATGCGTTACGTACGATACGGGGCACTAAAGGATCGAACCGTCCAACGACTTCCAAAACATTGTGTTTGTCATTCTAACAACACATTTATTCAACCAATAGACGAAATATACAACTGATTGTACATTGAAAACAGCAGCAGCAGCAAACAGGGCTGGGGGTGCAACAGAAGCAGTAAGCAGGCCAGAAGAGTGAAGACGCAGCTCTCCCTTCCAAACCAAACACCAGCCATCATTACAAAAGGGCTACCAAAAAAGAACAAGTGTATGCATCAAACTAAATAAAGATCCTACTACACCGAGTGTACGCATCTAACTAACTGGCTCAGTTAGACATTACTAATTTTTTTTGAAACGGAGGCAAAAGAATTGCCTCGTTGATTAATTAAGAAGAAGAGAATTGCCTGGTTAATCTATGGAAAACCGGGCTAAAACCAAAGACGTTACTATTTATTAAGCTGCAGTGGAGTCACAGATGGAGAGGAGTGGGAAACTTCACTGGTTCGGGTGCGTGGCAGCACAGCCGCGGTGGTTAGAAGGGAAAACATAAATTGGACACGGCATTACTTTTATAAGAGACCTGCGTTTTATACCCCACAGTAGGCATACTAACAAGTTCACACACAAATACAACAGAAAAAGTAAACATTCATATCAAACTCAGGTTCACAGGACACGTTCACATCCATAGCCAACATTCACAATCAACAACTCAAAAGATTCATATATACACAAGCTCAGCATATCTATTCATCCAAATGATTGATAGATCACACGACAATATTCATACATAATTTACAAAAAGATTCAGATATACGCATGTTCAATATGTTTATGCATCCAAATGATTGAGATCACAGCCAATATGATCCATGGACGAACTTTAATTACCTAGGGTACAGACTGGTAAATGGTGTTCAATCAGAGGTACTTCTTGCTAAAATTAGTTCTTGTACGAGTAAACTTTCGAGTACATAAGAGGCAGCACAGACAATCTGAACTTTGCTTGTAGGTTTATCCTCAAATAGTGGCCTCGTGCCTAGGGAGGTTTGAGCAACTTGGCCACTACTTTCATCCAACCAGTTTACTGGGTCATCTTGGTCCTGTATCTTGCCCAAATTCTACATTGAAGACGAGAAAGGAGGCGGTTGAGAAAATGAACCACCCAAATTTTTTGTGCAGTTCAACTAAAATGGAGCATCCTTGGCGTGTAGACTGATTAAGTGCCAGATGAATATACGTGTCAACCAACTTGTCTGGAATCTTTAGACTCCATGCCATATAGTTCGCTACCATATGTGTCGATAACCAAAAGGCACAAGTTGGGACCAAAGACTGGACTGCGTTTTTCTGGGCTATGCGCCAAGCAATATTTTTGGCGTTCACTCTCCTAACACTTGGAGTTTGACAATTGGTTGATGCTGGTTGATACTCGAATGAATATAGGCACTTCTTGTCAACATCAATGCTTGTCTGAGTGAACTTTGGAGTACATAGCAGCAGCATAAGTACCTGTCCATCTGATCATTTTGTGCAGTTCTACTGAAATCACCCGATGTAATGATTTTCCTGCGAGTTCAGGCTCCAAATTACTCCTTTATGAAATCGGCAAACAGTAGCACAATACCAAATTACCAATACATATGACAGGCACAATAATCAGGATAAAGACTAGTACCAACCTGTGTGAGGTAGCATATCAATTACTATTTCCTTTGACTAGAAGCCGAGATAAGCCAAGCGATTGACAGCAAAGGAAGAAAGCATGCGGAGTTTAGCAACTGACAGGAAAGGATGGAAGCTGTCGAGGCAATGAAGCACCCAAAGTTTTTGTGCAGTTCCACCAAAATCGAGCATCCCTGTTGGCACATATATTGAGAGAGTGAGATTACTGTAATAGTGGGACTAGTTTATGAAACATACACTAACAAATAGAAGCACCCTCATTATCTTAATGGGTAAAGTTAGCAACTTAGTAGTCTTGCTTAAAGAGAGGTATTAGTTTATTTAATCAGTGCCAATTAGCTCAACTCAACACTCAAAGCATTGCCATTTATCATAGGTTGCAAAACTTTAACGTGCAAAGATAAAGGAGTTTCTCTTGACAGTAGCACGATACAAATAGAGATGACAACAAACTAATATGGATGAAGGCCTTAGGCCCATACCAACCTGAGAAAAAAAGCTTATTCATGTAGTCCCATAAGAGATGATAAAAGCACTCACTGGAATCACACAATAGTATATATTTTTGTGCATTTCAAATGTATGGTTGAAATCACTCTTGTTTACCAGTGCTGAGATTATATCGAAAGATTATCAAGAACTTCCAGTAGAGTTAAAGCACTGGCTGGGATACAGTTCATTGTATTGTCTTGTGTAGTTCCATTTAATGTATGATTTGCACAACATGATCCCTGTTTGCACAAGTAGGAACAAGGTGAAACCTTCATTAGCTTAGTGAGAAAGGATAGGAAGACATTAGCATATTACTCAACCAGTAGCATAAAATTCATGATGGACAATACGCAAAACATTGCCTCATTGAACCAATGGAAGTAAATTGACATGCAAAACAATAGCACTATTATGTCATGACACTAATAATATTCCCTCCCTGCTCCACCACATGATTCACCTCCATAGACAAACATACACACGTACATTATTCAGCATAGGCTCCTACTAAAGATTTGTTTAACTCCAACAGGAAAATTAGGCAGTAATAAATTAGTGGTACTTAAGTACTCCTAATTAATTAAGTGAGACAGCAGAAGTGGAAGGGCTCCCTGGAGGATTATCTCACATGTAAGGTAGTCGTTGCCGGAGCCCTTGAATGGCCTCGACTAAGGCCTCTGGCTTCAGCAAGATCGCCTTGGCACTGTTTATTCTTCTTCTTCTTCTTCCTCTTCATGCTCTGTTTCTCTTTCTCCTCACCAGTTGGTGAAACCAAGTACATGATTGGCCTTCTAATTCAGAATTGGTTTTGTCAGTGAGGGAGTACAAGTGTACTAGTAAAAAACAACATTATTTTCTCATGGCAGTCAGAAAATAGAGATGAACACATGCATTAAATATCATTCTTACCTAAAGGAAGGTTATGTCGCCAATATGGATGATGAGGATTGGAACACAAATCTCCCTTTGTGCAGTTCCACCAAAATGAACCAACTGTTCCATTCTGACATTCCAGTTAAACAGCACAAAAGTCACTTCTTTTAAGAAGAGTTTTGTGCAGTGCACCAAAAGGTCACAACAGCAACCAGGTGAATTGGATATCCCTGTTTGCACAAAAAGGCACAGAAGAAACAATCAGAGTCTCAAACAATTACAGGCAAAAACATTTGGCTAAACTTGTCATGGCTTATAACAGTGGGTGCACCAGTAGTCCAGCACCATGTACGTAAACAGGGGCATAAAGTGGTGATTCATAGTTTGTTGCCCCGAGAAACAAACATCCGAGAAACATATCTGGGTTGGTCCCATTTTTGTTCACTCTAGCCACCTACTCCTATGTGTGGATAGCAAATCTAGTCCTGGTCATACCACCGTGTACAGCGTTACCCCTATATTTCCCTTTTCGACCAAGAGACCGGTTGGATGACCAGTCTGTACTACTTTCACCCCCTTTCCTTCCTGTTTGTACCAAGTCCGATGTACACACAGGCGAAGCTATGTGTATGGCCGAGGGGGCTGTGGCCCCCCAAACCTGGTAGCTTTTGTGAAGATTTTTTTAAGATGGCATGGATTGAGAAAAATGGGGACTTTTACCCCTTCATAAAGCCATATTTTGCCATTGCCCCTCCCAATGATCCTATGCTAGCTCCGCCAGTGGATGTACATACTAAATTCCCCCACCCCCACTTTATTTCTTGTTTGAACCAAGTACTCCCTCCGTCCGGAATTACTTGTCATCAAAATGGATGTGTCTAGAACTAAAATACATCTAGATGCATCCATTTCAATGACAAGTATTTTCGGACGGAGGGAGTACAAGACTCGACTCCATGAAGTAGCTTTACCTCTAACAATAGAAAAAAATATGTGACGTTGGACCATCCGATCAAGAGGGGCTGAGAGGTAGAAAATGGTGCACATGCAGCGACGTAGCGAGCTGGGGAAGTAGAGCTAAGGCGGTTCCGAACGAAGATATACCTGAAGGTCATCAAGATGTGGATAGGTGGGCGGCGGGAGGCCGGATCCACCCACAGGCAACGACGAAGGGATCGGAGGACCTCCCACGCCGGCGCTCGGCCAGAGATAATGGTGCGGCTGGCAGTGGGTCTCCTCCCTCACTGTCGACGACGGCCTAAACGCTGCCCCTCCTCCCCTTCACCGGCGGAGGGGGATACGTCCGGATCTATAACCAGCGGTGAGGATAGAAAGCTAGTGTTTTTTGAAGGGAGAAAGACGGTGTTACTACCCCTATCTTGTTTAAATCTGGAGAGGATGAGAGTGTGTGAATAGAGCAACCCTAGCAAGCAAGCGCAGAGGCTCCGTCCTATATATACATAGTGAGCAACCCTAGAAAGCAAGCAACCCCTATCTTCGTCAACTCGTACAAGACCGAGAAATTTCATTACTACAACGCCCTCTCCCTCACGGACTGAGCTCCGGTGCCTTAACTGCACCTGCCTTTGGCTGCATGACAGGAGGGCCAACCACCTGTTGGGCCCACCTGTCATGGACGCAAAGGCAGGAGCAGTAAGTTGAGGCTTTCGCTATCCCTCCCGCACGAGGTGGACGGACATGCAGCAGTGCATTCGATACTGTAGAAGTAGGAGTAATCATTATTGTTCGTCTTCTCGAAGAGGCGAAGAGCCAAGCGCAACCCGAACGTGGAAGTTGCGAACGCTTGTGTGGTGTGGTTCCTTGGAGTACTAGCCATGCTCTTGCATGAGACAAAATTGCTATTGTTTAACAATTAAACTCCATTATCCATTGGTTGATACTCATTCTACATAGGTCCACGCGCTTAGCACCGTTTCCTCCTGGGGTCACCAATGTTTATTTGCTAATTAATAGCATTGCATGCAACGAACTAGCTATTGCAAGTCATTAAAAGCATGCACACCTCTCATCTCTTATTGGTTCATATGTCAAGAAACAAGAAACAAGGTAGAAGTTAATGCACCGCGCCTAAGTGTTTTGGGACTATTTGGTTTTCGTAAGGCTGGTCATAGTGGGGAGTAACTTAGACTAGTGTCATGCATATGACACTAGCCTAAATTACTACCTTCATAATGCAAAGTAACATAATAGTAGTATTTTAGATGGCTTCATTTATTAGTTTGTAGAGTCATCTTATCTTGAAAAGCGCTATGTTACAGTAACATATTATGTTACCACCTCTCATCAATTACTTGCCACATAAGCAAAAAATTCTTGGAGTGCGCTATGTTACTAGCTAAGTTACACCTAGACAAAGGGAGTAGTATAGCCCTGTAAACCGGAAAGGAGTATTTGCCTTTCTAGAGATTTCAACAAGTGACTAGACTACACCATGTGCAGTACTCCCTCCCTTCCGGTTTATAGGGCTCAAATCTCAAATCTCATGAACCAAGGCATTTTGCGATTGGAGGAATGTATCTCGTACTTTACAAAACTACCCTAATTAAACTCATGCATTAATTATGTAGTTCTCTCGTTTCCTCTCCGCCTTGGTCGCGACGCACAATATTGAGCACTCCTATATGACTAGCCGCTCTATCTACATGCGGGACATTTCAAAGCATCCGGGCCCGCGTGCCATCCACCAAATCACAGCGAGGTGCTACAGTCGAGACTCACCTGTAACCCCGGTGTGGCCGTCATGACCCATCATATCACAAAACCCACACCTTTACCAGCAGTGGTAAGGTGGCCCCCAAGTTGGACTGGACGAAGCAACCATCATTTCAGTGGAACGCTCGTTCAAGCCCTTTCTTCCCTTTCTTGAAGAAAACCTCACTCCAGGCTACTCACTTCTGCCATTTTTCTTCTGTACCGACG
This sequence comes from Triticum dicoccoides, assembly GCF_002162155.2. Taxonomy (NCBI): domain Eukaryota; kingdom Viridiplantae; phylum Streptophyta; class Magnoliopsida; order Poales; family Poaceae; genus Triticum; species Triticum dicoccoides. The sequence continues at coordinate 572,302,002 of NC_041390.1, read as the reverse complement.
AAGGAAAGGTGGGCGAATCAGTTATGCTGCTATATTTTCATTCCAAGAATATTCTTTTTGCGAAGCACCAACCGATTCTCACATCCTATTCTTTTCCTGTTTTCATTGCGATTGTGGTTTCCTTTCGATTGCTTTTTGTTTGTCAGTTCATTGATGGATCCTGGAGCACTAGGCAAAGAGTTGCCGGCGGACAACCCATTGAAGACAGCGATATTCAGGAAGCGAGCACCGACCAACGAGTTGACCATGTTGGCGAGCCAACCCATGGAGACAAAGAACTCCAAGAAACAAGCATTGGCCAAAGAGTTTAGGACGTTGGCGGACGAACTCCTCAAAGGAAGTTGGAAGAATGGCAAGGGCCCCACCGTGCCTACCTATAAGTGCATCTAGTGCCACCCCTAGTTGGTTTTGGAGTATTGACGACAAACCTAGTTGAGGGACTAATGTGTTTGTGAGAATTGCAGGATAACACAGGAAGAAGTCCCTCATTGATTCGGTTTTCCTACCAGAGATGACCCCTAAAAATGTATGAAGACATTGAAGTTAAAGGTGGTATATGAAGACATTCACATTGAAGACTATGACAAGAGAAGACATCGCATGAAGCCTATGGAGCTCGAAGACTTAGATCTTTCGTAGTTCTTTTTATTCTTTGTTGAGTCATAGAAACCACCGTACTGTTAAGTGGGGTCCAAGAGAACCAGTCAGAATGACCGAAGTGATGCTTAACCAAAACCTATGTCTTCGAGTGAAGACTATGAGAGCGAATCTTGTCCAGAGTAGGACAAGTCAGCTTTGCTTGTAGCCCAAGTAAAGTTGCCGTGTGGGTTTGAAATCTGACCATTGGAACACGTGTCAGTTCCTTAGTGACCCAGGGTCATTTCAGACAAATCAAGTCAGGTTGCCTAGTGGCTATAAATAGCCCACCCCTACAACCATAAACGGTTGGCTGCTCAGAGTTAGTGTACGGCTTTTGTCGTTTGAGAGCAACCCACCTCGAAGCCTTTGAGAGAGAATTCCTTGCGAGGATAAAGCCCTAACCACCCAGAGCCAAAGAGAATTAGGCATCACTTAAGTCTTCTTGTTTGTGTGATCTGAAGACTTATTACACTTGAGGACTGTGAATCCTCCAGCCGGTTAGGCGTCGCGTTCTGAGCATCCAAGAGACATTGTGGATTGCCGGTGAACAAAGTCTGTGAAGGTTTGGGAGTCTACCTTGAAGACTTACCAGAGTGATTGGGCGAGGTCTGTGTGACCTTAGCTCAAGGGGAATACGGTGAGGACTGGGTGTCCTGAGCTGCATGTTCAGGACTGGGTGTCCGGGACTGTGTATCCTCAGGTTTAAATACCTAGCCGCCCTAACTAGACGTACAGTTGTCACAGCAACTGGAACTGGTCCGACAAATCATTGTCTTTGACGTGTCACTGGTTTCATCCTTTCCTTCCCTTTACTTACTGTTGGTTCTTGTGAAGTCATTTTATGATTGCACTATCTTTTATCTTCACTGAGTGACTGCGTGTTCTGTTTGGCTTCATAATATCTTCCTACCTGATCCTTAGTACATTGCTGCTATTAGTCATTGTGCTTTCACTCCATTGTATACTTGACTATGGTTTGCCTAGTGTAGTCTACCTTCCGCTACATGGTAATAGGCTTATTTCTGTCATTTGTCTTCAAAACTTCCACGTTTTGAAGACTTTCATAAAAATCGCCTATTGACCCCCCTCTAGTCGATATAACGCACTTTCAATTAGTATCAGAGGAAGGTACTCCCTTGTTCTGTGTGATTCGGTTTAACCACCTATAGTTTTAGCTATGTCGACTGCAGGGATAATTAAAGTCTCCGCTGCGTGCCCCATCTTCGATGGAACTGAATATCCCTACTGAAAATAAGATGCGCATGCATCTTGAAGCCATTGACGTCGACCTATGGTATGTCGTCAAGAATGGTGTTCCCAAGGCTGGAGAAGGTGTCACTGCTGCTGACGTCAAGAAGTTCGTTCAACTGGACTCTACTACCAAGAATATCATCTGTGGTCATCTGACCAAAGGATAGTATGGCCGCGTGAGTGCTTTGGAAACATCTAAGCTAGTTTGGGACTAGCTCTCCAAGGTCAACGAAGGCGTCTCAACCCAGAGAGATCAGAGAATCAGTGTCCTTCGCAACCTCTTCAACCGCTTCAAGAGAAATGACAATGAGAGTCCAGCTCACGTTTGATCGACTCACTGACATCATGAATGAGCTTCAAGCCCTTGGCGCTACTGAGATCACCAAGCACGAAGTCGTCAAGACACTACAGAGATCACTTGACAGTTCGTTCGACACCCTAGCCCTGATGATTCAAGAACATCCTGATTTCAAGACACTCGATCCGTCTGACATACTTGAGAGGCTCAACACACATGAGTTTCAGCTTTATGAGAAAAGAGATATCTATGGTCCAAACTATGGGCGAACTTGTGCCTTGAAGGCAAAAGCTGTCTCCTCATCTGAAGAAGAATCTGACAGCAGTTTTGATGATCCTGAAGACATTGGAAGGGAACTTGCTATGCTTGTGAAGAAGTTCCAAAAATTCACCAAGAAGAAAGGCTTCAGAAAGTCTTCCCGATCAAGATCAAGGAATGATGAAGTTTCTGCTCATGACTACAAGAAGAAAACATGTCACAAGTGCAAGAAACCTGGCCACTTCATCTCTGAGTGTCCGCAGTGGGACAATGAGAACAAAAAGAAGAAGAAGAGCAAGGAATATGACTCTGACGACAAGAAGAAGAAGAAATACTCAAAGTCTTCTTCCAAGTCTTCTTCAAAGTCTTCATCACACAAGAAGAGCTCATCTGGCAAGGCACGTGTGTTTGTTGGCAAGGAAATGGATTCAGAGGAGGAGTCTGCTTCTGAGGAGGCGGAGGTGGAGTCTGAGGAGGAGTCCGATTCTGGCGTCGCAAGTCTGGCTACAGCATACGTTGCCAAGTCCATCTTCAACACTGAAGACAATGACTTCATCATCAACACCGATGCAAACGGCAAGGACCACTCCGCTCCTACCTACTGCTTCATGGCACGCGGTGCCAAGGTAAACACACGCACTACTCACTATCAAATGTCTAGTGACAATGACTCTGATTGTGGTTCAAAACCCAGCTACAAAACACTTCCTAAAATTGCAACTGAACAAGAGAAAGCTATGGAACATATTCAAAAACTGTTAGACAAAAGCGATGATATGTTAGGCGCTGAAATGACTCGATCTGAGTCCTGAATTGAAGACATAAAAAATCTTCACGTTAAGTATGAGGAACTTGAAAGTCGTCATGAAACGCTCTCAACAACTCATGAAAAGCTTTCCTATGATTATCTTCAAAGGAAGCAAGATCTTGAGAAATTGAGAGCGGCTCATGAAGATCTTCAAAAGGAAAACGAGTCACTTCGCGCCGAACAGATCAGCTCCGCTCAGGAAGGATTTGAACCACCATGTCTTAAATGCATTGAGCGTGATAATGCTACTACTGTTGCTGAATGTTCTGCTGCTGCTACTATTGCAATATCTCCAACTGTTGATGTGGGAACTAACCCCTCTGCTGAGGATTCCACTGCCATTGCTGATGAGAATGCTAGGTTGAAGACATTGCTTGAAACAGGGATGTACAAAAGTCTTAAAGGGCATCAGACACTATGTGATGTCCTCCAAAAGCAGATCTTGAACCGAAACCCGAGGAAAGAGGGTGTTGGGTTTGTAAGGAAAATGAATGTTGATGGCTCTTACTGGAAACCTGAGCAATACCCCAAAACCACATGGGTTGCTGCAAAGGAATCTTCAGCAGATCTATCCACTCTATCTGGCTTCACTTGTGCAAACCCCATGGTCATTGATGAATCCTTTGATGCAAACTATAAACTGTTTAAGAATCAGAATGGTGAAGTGTTTGCCAGGTACATTGGTACTAACTACAGGAATGGACCGCCTATGAAGAAGATCTGGGTTCCGAAAAAGTGTCTGGAGAATCTTCCTATGAATGTCATCATGACACCACATGTGAAGAAGACAAACCTCAGACCACAAGCTTCATACGGTCCAAAGGCTTCATACAGACAGTGGACTCACCTGAGTCGCACTAACGCAAATGTTTTGCAGGGAAACCATACTCAGGCCTATGAATATGAGCGCAGTTCATCAAACCGCCATGTTCATAAGACCAAGAACTATTCTGCTTATTCTTATGAGTACTATTGTCTGCCTGCAAGACTTTTTGCTAGGGCTCCAAAGCCAAAGTTCTTAGACGCTGCACTTAGACTTATTGCTTCTAAGACACCCTTGAAGATGTGGGTGGCTAAGAAAGCTTAACTCTCCTTTGCAGGGAAAGGTCTCCAGCAGAAAACCAAAATCGTCTGACGCTATTGCTGGGGACCTTAAACATCTTGTAGGACGCAAGATCAAATGCCCGAATGGTCTTACTATGTACTTCGTTCCTGAATCGCTTGCTACTCTCCCTATCAGTCCTAATCTGGATCTAAGCTTTCATAACCCACTGGTTCGTCAAATGTTTTTGCTTCACAATTCTCTTCGTGAAGCCTATCCCCCTAACTGCACTGTAGGGTACGACACCAGCATCTTCAGAATGGATTATTGATAGTGGGTGTACCAATCACATGACTGGCAAAAGAAGCCTTCTTATGGACTCAACCTTACGTCCATCCGACAAGAGTCACATCACATTTGCTGACACTGGTAAAAGTAAGGTACTGGGTCTAGGTAGAGTTGCAATCTCAAAGGATCAACACATGGATAAAGTCATGCTTGTTGAATCCCTTGGCTTTAACTTAATGTCTGTCTCAATGCTTTGCGATTTGAACATAATCGTAATATTTGGAAAATATCGCTGCCTTGTACTAATGGAATCTGACAAGTCTCTAGTGTTTGAAGGGTATCGGAAAGATGATTTGTATGTAGTAGATTTCTCGGCAGGACCACAGCTTGCCGTATGTCTTCTGGCAAAAGCCTCAGAATGCTGGCTCTGGCATCAGAGGCTAGGGCATGCTGGCATGAAGAACCTCCACACCCTTGCAAAGAAGAAGCATGTCATAGGCATCGAGGGCGTCAAGTTCAAGAAAGATCACTTATGCGGTGCCTGTGAAGCAGGAAAGATGACGAGGGCCAAACATCCCTCGAAGACAATCATGACAAGCACTCGACCCTTCGAACTGCTCCACATGGATCTTTTCGGTCCCACTCATTACTCAACTCTTACTACTACTACTTGTCTCTATGGCTTTGTCATTGTTGATGATTATTCTAGATATACTTGGGTGCACATAATCCTCTACAAGATTGAAGTGCAGGATGTCTTCAGACGCTTCGCCAATCGAGCAATGAACAACTATGGCGCCAAGATAAAGCACATCAGAAGTGACAATGGCACTGAATTCAAGAACACTGGCCTTGATACATATCTTGATACCTTGGGCATCACACATGAATTCTCAGCCCCGTACACACCACAGCAGAATGGCGTCGTCGAACGCAAGAACAAAACACTCATTGAGATGGCCCGAACGATGCTTGATGAATACAAGACTCCAAGAAAATTCTGGCCTGAAGCCATTGATATTGCATGCCATACAATCAATCGTGTTTATCTTCACAAGCTTCTGAACAAGACATCTTATGAGCTCCTTACTGGCAAGAAGCCAAATGTCAATTACTTCAGAGTATTTGGCGCCAGATGCTGGATCAAGGATCCACATCACACTTCAAAATTTGCACCAAAAGCACATGAGGGTTTTATGCTTGGATATGGAAAGGATTCGCACTCCTACAGAGTCTTCAATCTCTTTCATTATAAAGTGGTTGAAACAGTGGATGTGCGGTTTGATGAGACTAATGGTTCACAAAGAGAGCACCTCCCAAATGTGCTAGATGAAGTTCCATCCAGTGAATCAATCAAGCTTATGGGAACCGGAGAAATCATACCCTCTGAAGCTCAACCTGAAGAGGAACTTATCATCTCCGCACCTGATCAACCTGAAGACAATGCTCAGCCTGAAGACAATCCCACTAACAATGACAATGATCAGCAAGAGCACAACCTTCGCCCTGTACATCCTCGTGTTGCCAATGAAGTGCAGATTGAGAGAATAATTGACAACATCAATGCACCCGGTCCGCTCACTCGATCAAGGGCAACTCAGCTGGCAAATTTCTGTGGGCACTTCAGATTCATCTCAATAACAGAACCCAAGAAAGTTGAAGAAGCCTTCATGGAACCTGAATGGATTCAAGCTATGCAAGAAGAGCTTCAACAGTTTGAGCTGAATAATGTATGGGAACTGGTTAAGCGTCCTGATCCTCAGAAGCACAATATAATAGGCACCAAATGGATATACTGAAACAAGCAAGACGAGCATGGTCAAGTTGTCAGAAACAAAGCTCGTCTCGTTGCTCAAGGATATACTCAAGTGGAAGGCATTGACTTCGATGAAACATTTGCTCATGTGGCTCGACTTGAAGCCATACGCATATTGCTGGCCTATGCAAATCATCATAACATACTTCTATATCAAATGGATGTGAAGAGCGCCTTTCTCAATGGCAAGATTGAAGAAGAAGTGTATGTTGCACAACCACCTGGCTTTGATGATCCGAAACATCCTGACATGGTATACAAGCTCAACAAGGCACTATATGGCCTCAAACAAGCCCCTCGGGCCTGGTATGACACACTCAAGTACTTCCTGAAGAGAAAAGGCTTCATACCTGGTTCCCTAGACCCCACTCTCTTCACGAAGACATATGATGGTGAACTGTTTGTGTGCCAAATATATGTGGATGACATTATCTTCGGCTGCACCAATCAGAAGTACAGTGAAGAGTTTGGATATATGATGCAAGAGCAATATCAGATGTCCATGATGGGAGAGCTGAATTTCTTCCTCGGTCTTCAAATACGATAGCAACGCAACGGCATCTTCATATCTCAAGAGAAGTATCTCAAAGATTGCCTGAAGAAGTTCGGTATGCAAGACTGCAAAGGCTTCACGACGCCAATGGCAGCCAAACATCATCTGGGTCCCGACGACAATGGTAAAGAGTTCGATCAAAAGGTATACCACTCCATGATTGGTTCTTTGCTTTATCTATGTGCATCTAGGCCAGATATTATGCTTAGTGTTTGCATGTGTGCTCGATTCCAAGCGGCACCAAAGGAGTCGCATCACTTAGCTGTGAAGCGAATTCTTCGATATTTGGTCACACCCCAACTCTAGGATTATGGTATCCAAAGGGCTCAGAGTTTGATTTGGTTGGATTCTCGGATGCTGATTATGCTGGTGACAAAGTGGATCGCAAGTCTACATCAGGCACATGTCACTTTCTGGGACGATCACTTGTATGTTGGTCTTCAAAGAAGCAGAACTGTGTATCTCTCTCCACTGCTGAATTTGAATACATTGCTGCTGGATCTTGCTGCGCTCAGCTTCTGTGGATGAAGCAAACACTCAAGGACTATGACATTCATCTGAAGCAAGTGCCACTTTACTGCGACAACGAAAGCGCCATCAAGATTGCCAACAACCTAGTTCAGCACTCGAAGACAAAGCACATTGAAATTCGTCATCACTTTCTCAGAGATCATGTTGTGAAGGAAGATATTGATATCATACACGTCAACACTAAAGAGCAATTGATAGATATCTTCACCAGGACCTTGGATGAGAAGAGATTTTGCAAGTTACGGTGTGAGCTAAATATCCTGGAATCCACAAATGTCCTGTGATCAGGCACACATCCTAACACTTATGCATACTGATGACTTAGATGTGCAACACACGAAGTAAAGTATATCTTCAATCAATGAAGACATACATTCTAAGTGTGGATACATTAATGTGGAATTTGACTTCGGAGCGCCACGATAATTGTGCGCCGTGTCTGGGTCTAAGACTTCCTATATGGTGGGTAACGCCACCACCAAAATGTTCTGTTTGAAGTGTTTCACTCATGGCGTTACATTTGCTATATCTTCACATTTGGTTTGTCTTCAATTTCAACATGTCTTCATGATTATCTTCACTATGTTGATTATATATATATACACTAGTGTTCTGTCCTCTACAACATTCACTTATAGCTATGTCTTCTCGTTGAATTTTTGAACAAAGTGAATGTGATTGGACCCTAACCTCTCTATGCTTTCTATCTCAAACTCTATCTCTCCAAATCATATGCATTCTATTGAAACTGTCGAATGTCTTCTCTGTGTCCTTGTCAGCAGAAGATACAGAGACAACCATTAAGTCCGTTTTCAATGCTCATTCCTTCACCTGAAACCCGGAGAAGTGGGAACGACCACCCGACAATCCAGGCATGCGTGGGACGTGGAACAACCCCCGATATGCTGCATGATGGCCACGTGTTCCTCATATGTGAATCGCCAGGGGCACCTGTGTAATAACGCAGTGCCGCCCCTGTACCTATAAATACACACCTCACAGCAGTCATTATCTCTTCTTACACTCTCGCACGAACCCTAGTGCCACCGCTAGCCCTCGACGACGCCGGCGATGAAGCGCTTCGCTGCCGCAACCTCTCCGACGCCATCTTCACGCCGACCGTGGACATCGTCTTCTCCGCCGTCGCCGTAGGTGTCCTCCGTCGCCAAGTTAGGGCACGGACGATCGAACTGCTCGGCCTCCTCTTCCACTCCGTCTAGCAGTTCTTCGTGTGGTAAATAAAACCTCCTTTTTACGGCCCCTTTGATCCTATAGCTTTATCACTTTCTACCACAAGCAGTTTCTATTCACACAAGTTGGATCTCTTTCATACTACATCTCATAACATGCCTAGTATATTCACTTATGCTTCACAAAGTAGTTAGATTCCTCACTTGTACTGATCTGTGGATTCATACAAATCTGGAACCAACTCCTTATCTATGAGTGAATGTCTTCGCACGATGAGGTCAATGTCTTCTAAACTGATTTATCTTCAAAATCTTCTGAGAATGCATATGACCTCTTCCCCTTCCCTCGCACCATAATGCTGTCACAGGTACATGTCCGTGGGAGAATCCCTTGGCTCTCATAGTCTGCATTCATTTGCAGAATTCTTACAGTATCACATAAATTCTCCCGAAGTCAGTTCCTGTTTGTCCAGCAAGCGAAAACCTTTGAAGCCCTTGAACGTCTTGAAGCCTTTCAGTTTAAAGTTCATGGCTTCAGAAAAATCAGCAAGGAAGGGTGGCAGAAAGCGTCGAGGAGAAACGTCAAGAGATCTGCCTGATGACCTCTCAGAGCTGTACAAGACAGATCCTGAAGAGGATTACAATCAGCGCAAGACGCAAATCCAATGGATTCGACGCTATTGGGCAGAACAGTGGTTCAAGTACAGATTTGTGACCAAGGAATATGCTGAAAAGAATGCCATCAAGCGACCATGGGGAGACATCCTCTACAAAAATCTTCAACCCAGGACCAGAGATGAAGCCATTGAACAAGGCTTCTATCCCTGCATGGTCCGTGGACCACAGCCTGCGGATGCTGACCCATCGTCCCTGCTATGATGTCGTGACGACAATCTGTTTAAGCGCAACTTCCAGTTTTCCCAAAACTCAGCGAAGCAGAACAAGAAGACTTTGGGTTTAGATTTCAACCCTGGTCCCTCTGCTCCCCGTGCCGATGGAACTCGCGAAGCTGAACCCAATCTTCTTGGGCCCTTCTACAACCTTGAAGGTCTCATCACTCACATCATGGTTCAAGGGACAGCCATGAATGAGCCTGGAGATGACGCTGAATCAGATGAAGCACCTGCAGCGCCGAAGCCAAAGAAGCTGAAGCAGCCAAAAGCTTCAAAGCCGGCCTCTGCACCAAAAATCTCACGGGCGAAGCCACTGGCAACTGCACCTCCCGAAGACAGTGTGCAGTCTGAAGATTTGTCATGCATCTCCAAGCCCCAGAAGGTCAAGATGCCTCTGCCACACACCGGCCAAGAGCTAACAGCTGATGCCATTTTGCGCAACGATGCCATTGATCTGTCAAGTGATGAAGATCTTGTAGATGACGCTCTTGAGCAACTCATCAAGAGCAAAGAAGAAGCAGAAATCTTCAATGATCTGCCTCTCTTTGATGTAACAATCATCCACAACTTCATTGATGCGTGGTTTGACATGCCAAACATCAGCTTCGAAGATCTGCAGCTACCCATTGGCCTCAGTGTCGCCTTCCATGGCGCCATTGCTTCAGAGCTAGCTCTCGCTCAGCGCTTCGTCGAACTGAAGCAAAAGATTGACTATGAAAAGGCTCAGTTCAAGAAGCATATGGCCAAGCTCAGCGTGCAAGAGGTGAAAAACTTCAAGATTATGCTGCACGAGCTCAAAGAAGCCTTTCTCAAGAAATGCGCAAAAGCTCAGGGTTCTCGGGAGCGCATGAAGAGCCTGGCTGACAAGTGTGTGCAAGGCTACAACGAATCTGAGAAGCGCAAGGCCCTTGGGCATCCGGGCATTGATCCTAGGATGGCTCCTAAGCAGAAGAAGAAGCCCATTGTGACCGAACCTCTCGCACCAAGGCAGGAAGCAGATCCCATTGTATTCCCAACTAGCATGACTGGCTCGAAGCCAAAGGCCCGGTCAACCGTTTCAGAGCTGAAGAAGACGAGGACTGCTGAGGCTGAAGCCAGGAAGAGGAAACATCCTGAAGCCTCTGCTACTGCCCCCTCCAAGAAGAAGAGGAAGACCAGAAAAGAACGGGCTGCTCCCATAGAGCCCTTGATTGTTGAACCCATTTCCATGGTTTGTCCTGACGCTGAACGCCAACTGACAATCCATGAGCCTGCTTTCACAGAGGCTCATGAAGCTGAAGACTTTCCCGCAGCCGATCCCATCGCTGCTGAAGACATTGGTCACCATGACCATGTAGAAGATGGTGCAGTCCTTCCTCAGCTCGAGCATAGCGAACTCATCAGCATTGGTCGTCCTCTGACGCCAATCGCTCAGGATGCTTCATGGCCTGATCGCCCACAAGAGGATGAAGACTTTGAGGCCCAGCCAACTCTAACTACACAGGCGTCGCCTGCGTTGCGCAGGCTTCGCAAAGGACCAAGGCCTCTAGTCTCTGCATCTGAAGCTGAAGCTGCTGAAGACATTCCGGCTGCATCAGCCGATGAAGAAGAAGTCCCACAAGCTGCTACTCCCCTGTCCCACCAAGAAGCGGTTCTCGAGGATAACGTGATTGTGATCGACCCTCCAGCTCGTCAAGTGGAGGTTGAAAATCTTGAGGCTGCCACCACCAAGACCACTGAAGCCACTGACGCTGTCATGGCTGAAGCTAATGTGGAGCCTTCACCAACCAAAGCACTAGAAGTCAGCGAAGCCACTGCTCCCACCGCTTCTGTTCCTGCACCTGCTGCCGGTCCTCAGTTCGACTATCATGTTGAGCATAGGCCTCAAGTACAGAAGCCAATCCCAAGATTGCCCAGGTTCCCAGGTCCTGCATTAGCAACTGGATCCTTCAATATCAATGGCTTCAGAGCAGACAACACATTCTTCAATAGCTCCAGGAACCCCTACTCAAGGGAAAGAATATCATCTGATCGGTTCTGGAGCTATCCGCGGCAAAGCTATTACTCCTGCATTCTTTACAATCAAGGTCGCATCTTCCCACACAAGCGTCTTGGCATTGAAGCAATAGCTGGTCTGCCCTATCTGGAAGAAGCTCTGGATTGCTTCAAAGAGGTTGGGTTGCTGCCGTTCGTCACTGACCAAGAGCATTGAAATGAAGAGTTGCTGCTCCAATTCTATGCCACACTTCACATCCGCGGGTACAATAGAGATCCGAAGACTTGGGTCCTGGAGTGGATGACAGGAAATGTTCATCACGAAGCCAAGGCCTTTGACATCATTGAGCTCACTGGTCTACCCACTCCTGGCGATCTCTACGAATCAGGCTGTCAACTTCACAGTGAAGCTGTGGAGAGCATCTTTCAGAAGCCTGAACCTAACATGAGTCAGATGCTCAGTATGATGAAGCCATTGCCCCAAGATGCTGAATATCCCAAAGAGTTCTTTGTTGAAGACCTTGAGTATCTGCCAAGCACTATTTATCACATCATAAGACGAACTCTCTGGCCCATCAAAGGACACTCTCAACATGCCAAGCTGGAAGGTGCAATAAAGACTTTGGTCTTCTATATTCTTCATGGCAAATGCTTCAATGCACAGGACTTCTTCATTCGCCAACTTGCTGCATCAGGCTCTGATCTGTTTGGCTTGAAGTTCTATGCCCCATGGGTAATGCGGCTGATCAAACTTCACTCCGCTATCTCATATCAGCCATCTGCTCGCAATCATCGGATTTTTCTGCCTGATGTGGATATGTCTATTGAAGCCATCTATCCTAACCCTGCCAAGGAACCTCTAAGTCTTCAGAATGCAGAGCATCAAAGTTTTTCTCAGAACATTGAAGGAGTTGAAGCAGTCACTCGTGTGTATCCTTTGGCCGGCACTACACGTGCACCGCATCCTGCTCTCACTGAAGCCACTGACAGTACAATTGCCCCACGACCCAAGAAGCGCACTCGTGTTCTCAATAACCGAGAGCTTCTTGTGGCTCTTCATCAGAAACAGGATAGGCATCATGACTGGCTGAAGCGTCAAATGCAAAGCCTCTTGGTGGATGTTAATCGCATTCACAATCTTGCCACCAAGAATGCCTTTGTTGCCCATGAAACCTCTCGCCGCACATGGAAAGGGCTGACGCTGATGTGTTCTAAAGATGATCTTTAAGAGATGGCTTCTCTGAGCGCTTCAAGTTTGACTCTACACCCCCTCGAAGGGCAGTGCTGCGACGAACTCCATCTCTTGAAGACTCTGAGTTCTCTTCCTCTGCTGCAACTGTGAATGCCAGAGTGATCGAGGATGAAGACGATGCTACTTCACCGCCACCTCCCACAACACGCTTCGACACTGCTCCAAGCTCCTCTGCACCGCCGAACACCACCGACGACCCTGCTGCTTCACCTACTCCTCATGGGAACGAGTAGATGCTCTATGTTTTCAAACCTTTTTGGTCCTTACTGACAAAAGGGGGAGAAACATATGAGTTTGATAGTCTTCAAGCGGGTCCATATGGGCGGGTGCTTCATATTTTGCTTCGTGTTTACAACTCTCGTTTTGATACATTTGATTCTTTGAGTTGTAACACTTAAACTCGAAGGTCGTCTGCTACTTATTTGCCACTTTGTGATGCGATGATAAATTCCGCATGAGCGACGATAAATTCCACACTTAGATCATTTTGCAGACGTCCATTTTCCATTATGCATGTCATTATCTTCACACACCTTCACATGCATAGTGGATTGTCATCATAAGTTGAAGAGGATCTCCACAAGCACAACCTGCCATGTGCATTTGTATTCCAAAAGCAAATTACTTATATGCACATCTTCAGGAGGAGCCCTTGCAACTTATGAAGACAATTCCTTATCCTTTACAATTTCACATATTATATTCCCCGTTGAAAACTTCAACTAGTTTGTCATCAATCACCAAAAAGGGGGAGAATGTAAGTGCATCTAGTGCCACCCCTAGTTGGTTTTGGAGTATTGACGACAAACCTAGTTGAGGGACTAATGTGTTTGTAAGAATTGCAGGATAACACAGGAAGAAGTCCCTCATTGATTCGGTTTTCCTACCAGAGATGACCCCTAAAAATGTATGAAGACATTGAAGTCAAAGGTGGTATATGAAGTCATTCACATTGAAGACTATGACAAGAGAAGACATCGCATGAAGCCTATGGAGCTCGAAGACTTAGATCTTTCATAGTTCTTTTTATTCTTTGTTGAGTCATAGGAACCACCGTACTGTTAAATGGGGTCCAAGAGAACCAGTCAGAATGACTGAAGTGATGCTTAACCAAAACCTATGTCTTCGAGTGAAGACTATGAGAGCGAATCTTGTCCAGAGTCGGACAAGTCAGCTTTGCTTGTAGCCCAAGTAAAGTTGCCGTGTGGGTTTGAAATCTGACCGTTGGAACACATGTCAGTTCCTTAGTGACCCAGGGTCATTTCGGACAAATCAGGTCGGGTTGCCTAGTGGCTATAAATAGCCCACCACCTACAACCATAAACGGTTGGCTGCTCAGAGTTAGTGTACGGCTTTTGTCGTTTGAGAGCAACCCACCTCGAAGCCTTTGAGAGAGAATTCCTTGCGAGGATAAAGCCCTAACCAGCCAGAGCCAAAGAGAATTAGGCATCACTTAAGTCTTCTTGTTTGTGTGATCTGAAGACTTATTACACTTGAGGACTGTGAATCCTCCAGCCAATTAGGTGTCGCGTTCTGAGCATCCAAGAGACATTGTGGATTGCCGGTGAACGAAGTCTGTGAAGGTTTGGGAGTCTACCTTGAAGACTTACCAGAGTGATTGGGCGAGGTCTGTGTGACCTTAGCTCAAGGGGAATACGGTGAGGACGGGGTGTCCTGAGCTGCGTGTTCAGGACTGGGTGTCCGGGACTGTGTGTCCTCAGGTTTAAATACCTAGCCGCCCTAACCATACGTACAGTTGTCACAGCAACTGGAACTGGTCCAACAAATCATTGTCTTCGACGTGTCACTGGTTTCATCCTTTCCTTCCCTTTACTTACTGTTGGTTCTTGTGAAGTCATTGTATGATTGCACTATCTTTTATCTTCACTGAGTGACTGCGTGTTCTGTTTGGCTTCATAATATCTTCCTACCTGATCCTTACTACATTGCTGCTATTAGTCATTGTGCTTTCACTCCATTGTATACTTGACTATGGTTTGCCTAGTGTAGTCTACCTTTCGCTGCATGGTAATAGGCTTATTTCTGTCATTTGTCTTCAAAACTTCCACGTTTTGAAGACTTTCATAAAAATCACCTATTCACCCCCCTCTAGTCGATATAACGCACTTTCACTACCCCTAGAACTCTGATTGCCACCTATGTGAGGCTCAAGACCGAGTTTGAGGAGATAGTCACCATGGAGAAGTAGTATTCCCCTGGCAAGGTGATGGCCCCCTTCGAGGACGAGGAGATGCCCCCCAAAGAGATGAGATCCCCCGGTGAGCTGCACAAGGTAAAAAATAATGGCTTATTACCATAGTTGTGGTTTTTGATTATTTGCAATGTGCTTGCTAATATGTTAGGGTTGTGCAGGTGCCGGTGGACGTCCTTGATGATTCCGATGTC
This sequence comes from Triticum dicoccoides, assembly GCF_002162155.2. NCBI lineage: Eukaryota > Viridiplantae > Streptophyta > Magnoliopsida > Poales > Poaceae > Triticum > Triticum dicoccoides. The sequence continues at coordinate 572,286,803 of NC_041390.1, read as the reverse complement.
GTGGCCCGTCCTGTTGGCATCGTCCCGGAGATCGATTCCGATGCCGCTGTCCATCATGTGGACATTGCCCCAGAGATCGATTCCGATGTCGCGGTCAGTCCTATGGACATCGGCAAAGAAATCGATTCCCATGCCGCTGTCCGTGCTGTGGTCATTGCCCGAGAGATCGATGACAAGAAATAGTTGGTCGGGCTAATCCTTCAGGGTGGTTTGCATTGCCCTATGTTTAATTACCAGAATGATGCGTGTTATCAAACCATCTTAGGGCTAGTGCAATGTCTTGTGTGGGCGGATCTTGCTACTTTTGTTTGATAGTGAATTATGCGATGAATCATGCGAACCCTCTCCGAGTTATGGAAACAGATGTATCCTCACTAGCTTTTGATGTAATATATGGCATGATTAGATGTAAGTTTGAAATGTTTATCATATCAGCAGGGCTTGTTTGATGATTCTTGGTGTTAGTAGGCTAGCTACTGTGCGAGCTATAGTACTTGCAAAACACTCACCGAAGAGAAACGTTGGGGCTGATGAGCTCGTGGTACACTTATACTTATCCCTCGTCGATCGACCAATAGCCCTAGCTCCTAAAATTGTAGGCTTAGCGATCGATGACCTAGGCGGGCTAGTTTGGCCTAGTGGGTTTCAGTGATATGACGTGCAACACAAAATCATAGCAGTGTAGAGACGTACTCCCTCCGTTCCAAAATAGATGACCTAGGCGGGCTAGTTTGCCCTAGTGGGTTTCAGTGATATGACGTTCTACAGTGCCGTACAGTCTTCGCGTGTGGTAGCAGTATTGCGGGTATAGTAAGTTTTCTTGAAGAAGCAGAATTCAACGAAGTCATGATGGTTCCTTCGTCCGAACAACTTACAGTGGGAATGGTTGTGCCTGCGATACAACTGGGGTAGACCAGGATAATTTTGTGCATGGTAGGTGGACCAGGATGGTCGACGTCCCACATGTTGGCAAATGAAAGTATTCTTTCCGATATAGAGTACGAGCAACAAGTATTCATTGTTTATTTTTGATGAAAGCTATTGTCTCCACTGTTACGACGGAGGAGTGTGAAACACGGCAGCCCAGTAAACTTGGCATGTGCACCACTCCCTCCTTCCTCATGTAATGCCCAGGTTACAGCTTTTTCTCACTTTCTCTCTATCTATTTCCTCTCAAATGTTTTTTACCTTTCTTTTTTAAGACACATTTGTTTTTATGCCTTTTTTAGAATTATTTTTTTATACCTAGGAGCACGTGTAGAGACGGGATCTTGCAGAGCCCACTCCTTGACTTTGTCAATGCCTCTCTCTCCTCCACATAAGGAGTACTACTTGCTATGCATGCATGCGGCGGGCAGCTGGCGTCTTGAGGGGCCAGGGCGGTGAGAGCGGGCTCCGGAAGCGGTCCAGACTCTAGCATAATTTTGGTTTTTGCAGTATTTCTTTCTCCATTGACAGGTAGGCCCGCATAGATAGATAAAGAACATGAGCTGATGAGGCGCATGCAGACTGTTTGACTGGTCAACTAGACAAATACGGAGCTATACGCTGAGCCAGTGACCGTATAATCACCATATCTCGTATACAATGATCAAAGTGAGCTATCAAGACAAGTTCGATGACCGCCAATGCATTTTACTCGGTAATAAATGACCAGGATTGAAGGGGAATCCAAATTTGCTTCGTCTTCTATCCTTGAGCTCTTGACAAACCAATGCACTATACAGTTGTCCGGCCACTCCACCCCAGAGCTCTCACCAAGCGTCGTTCATGCCACCGCACCACACACTAACCGGTAAGGCAGCGATGGCATTCTGCCGCGCCGAGTTCCTCGCCGCCCACGACCGCAAACAAAATGGTAGGGAAGCGATGGCATCCCGCCGTGCCGAGTTCATCGCCGCTCACGACCTCACAACTATGTGGGAGGAATTTGAAGATGCCAAGGCCGAATGGGCGGTAGAGCAAGAGGCGGCCAAAGCCGCACAGAGGGAGCAGAAAAGTCAGAAAGCACTCAAGAAAAGAGAGGCCCGCCGCCAGAAGAAAGAAAAGGACGCACACGCTGCTGCGGAGAGGTCGGCGGAGATCCAAGCACGGTGGGGTGTCGCTGACAAAGCCGGGAAGGAGAACGACGGCGTCTCGCCAGCATGTGAGAAGTAGTAGTACTAGTAGTTAGTGTGTGTGTGTGTCTGAGTACGAGCATGTACCAGTACTACTAGTTACTACTGTAGTTTTTAGAGCAAATTACCAGTACATTGGCCTAGACTAAATGAAAAAATTCCTATCCTAAGCATTAAATGGCATCTCTTTCTCTATAGGAATTGAGATGCATGTCATCTCACTTCCTATGATTTTCATATTCCTATCCTATGAACGAAAGGAGGCCTTTGTTGGAGTAACTACTGTAGCTAGCAGTAATGTTGGTACATTAGTTTTCTTCAAGAAGCGGAATTCAACGAAGTCATGATGGTTCCTTCGTCCAAGCAACTTCAAAGTGGGAAGTGGGCCTGTGATTTGACGGCTCATTAGTTATTGTTACTGCGGCGCGACAACCTGGGTGACTCCCTTGGAGTTCTGCGTGCATGGCAAGTGGACCAGGATGGTTGACGTCCCACATGTTGGCGAACAGAAGTATTCTTTCCGATATCGAGGAGCAAGGAAACCGCGTGGTATAGTATCACTGCTGATTGGTTCGCAAAAAAAATAGTATCACTACCGATTTATAATTATTTTTTATTTCTGATGAATGCTAGCATTTCAACTCATACGACGAAGGGTGCCAAACACGGCACGTGCTGGATGTCCCACATGTCAGCAAAAGGAGTGGGACATGAACAACGTGGTAGAGCCCAGCGTAAAAAATAGCGTGGTAGAGCGTCTCCACTTCTTCCACTTCTGGGTCGGAGACCACACGTAGTAGTACTTAGTGGTATGAACGATACAAAGTGCGGCCTGGAGATAAAGAAACATCTAGTTGGAAGGTCTCGGGGCATACACGTAAACAAATATAAAAGTTAATATGTGCCTCCAACTAATATAGTAGTAGTAGAGTACTTAGGCACGTACTCCATAACATCACCGTGCATTGCACGTACAACATTTAGTGGTAATACGTAGTAAGAGACAAATGCCGCCCAAGAGTTCCCTTCTCGACCTACTTTTGGGTGTTTGGTAGAGTGTATGGAGGGTGCATGAGTCCACACTAGTTTAGCACAAATACACTAGAAGCATGCATGAAGAGGGGTGTTGAGTTAAGCATGCATGAAGAGGGAACAACTATGCTGAGACGAGAATGCAACCAAACACACCCTATATGCCACGCATGTTCATACCATTTGTGCCTTTCTACTTCACTTACTGCGCTACATTACTCAGGTTCGTACGTCCACTCCTGGGTACATGTTCGTCTCGTAGTTCCAGTCCCACGTGTTCTTCATATAGATGGAACTATCCTTGCATAACACGTGCACCTTGATGCTAGATGTCTCTCGTGTAGGCAAAAGGATGAACAAAGCTCACGTAAAAAAATAGAGTGGAAGAACATAGATTCCGGACGACCGAGAAGAAGCAAGGAACCTCATGGTGGAGCATCTCCACTCATAATATTTAATATTATTCAGCGATATAAAATTAAGCAATCATCTGCACAATGGACTGGAAGAGTACGAAACACGGCAGCCCAGTGTAGTATTATACTAGTACATGGCTAACCCACGCTAGCACCATATTTCTTGGCTTCCGTGCGACACCTATCTCTAGTAATCCAGCAGCCTATATCGCTTCTCCCTCCTCGTCTCTATCAAAGTGCGGCGGGCTGGCGTTTCTGCCATCTATTGAGGTCGGTTAACTATCACATGTTAGCAACATGCCAAGAGCATTCTAAAAAAATTTCCTTTCACGTTCCGTTTTCAAAAATAAAAAATCCTTTCACGTACGAATTTGCCTGTATGCTTTGAGCAACTTGCATGTCCTATACCGCTCCTGTTTGATACTCTAACTTAGCTAGAGGTTAGACTAACTCATGACTAACCCTGAACTAACTGTAGCCAAAGAGGTGTTTGGGTGACAGGGTTAGATTGACAATAATTGCACTTCATGGAGAGAGAAAAATGATTTTTCAGTGGTCCCCATGAGAACTATCTCCAGTTAGCACCTCTTGGGTGGGATAGTTTTTTTTGGTGGGTTCGGTGCAACTTGCTCCAATTTAAACCCTCATGCTTGGATAGTTTAGGGCTATTTGAGCCCCAACTAGCTCAACCTAACTCTAACCCATGGATCCAAACAGGGCCTATGGTCAGTCTCGACGTGGAGCAGTCGCGTGCACTGGGAAGCGGCACTCACTCGACCGTCGCGCCACTTCAAAGCCGGCGCCAGTGAGAGGTCGCCTCCGCTCTGGCCGGGCATTAATGCGGCACTGACGCTCCAGGGGGACGGTGACCGTTTCACGCGGGAAGCGCGCGCTGGCAAGGGAGTATAGGTTTTGAACCGTTTCAGGTGTAGTACTGGTAGTTTGCAAAACTACTCAATTATTGCACTCAGTTTCCTAAGAAATTGTGGTAAAAATTTTTACTCCACGGCCCGCTTCCCTTCTCCTTCCTCTTCCACCGCCCGCGCACGTCCGCGGGAAGCGACCGCTCAACCCTTATATAGGAGTGCTAGCACAAAAAGATGCATGCATGACCACTAAAATTTCCATATTAAAGCGCCGCTTCGGCGGGAGTATGGCGTATGTTGTTACCTTCGCCCGGCCCATGGCTACCGGGCGACGGTGACCAGAGAAGAGGCGGCGGGAGGGGAATGAATGCAGCTACTGTTTGGGTTCGTCTTCCGACTTAAATAAATGCGCAGCATCACATGTACCCGCGGGTGCACAAATTGTAACATACATGTCTGCTTAAGTGGGCGTCACGTAACTGGTGTGTGTGTGAGAGAGATTCTGAGAGACAGAGTGCGTGTGTGCGACTCTACTCTTTGGACATGTACTCAACCTTTTGCATCGGGATATAAGTATAATGGTATTTACTTTAGCTAGTGATTTACGTGGCCATGTTAACGTGGTTGTGTCAAAAAAAATGTCACTTCCTGCTCGTGATTTGCGTTATATAATTACAAGCAAGATTCTCGTGCATTGCACGGAACATCAATATGCATTTTTTATAGAACACCTGTTGTGATTGACCCATGCAGGTGTAGCGACCCGACCTCAGATGGTCAAGTCTCTGTGCTTCAGTGTCATCCCTGGATCGGTAATGCTGACACACACAGTACTCGAGGATTTATAATAGAGTAGCAATCACACACTTATTACATCAAAAAGTCTAAAGGAGAACTTATTACAAGAATATGGCTTAAGGCCATCTAATACGATAACAGCGGAAGGCTTGGAAGATAAGGTGAGTCCATCAACTCCAACGGCATAGCTGAGCTGCACGGCAACGACCTAACGAACCTTACTCCTTGTCTGAAAAGTCTGCAACATAATACGTTGCAGCCCGAAAACGGGTCAGCACATGGAATATGCTGGCAATATAACACAGTAGAGAAGAAACAGAATAATGCTATCACTACATGCATATATGGCTGGTGGAAAGCTGTATGGTTGTAGTTTTTGCGTAAAGCCAATTTTCCCTACAACAAAGGAATAGATTTAAATTTAACTATCATGGTGGTTGAAACATCATTGAGAAGGTATCCCCAACTCAATCCCAATTAAAGTGATTAACAACCCAACAATATTAATTAGACATCATGAGATACATGTGATAACCCAAGTACTAGATACTCAAGAATTGTCCATAACCGGGGACATGGCTAACCATGATTAGATTGTACACTCTGCAGAGGTTTGCGCACTTTTACCCACAAGACTCGATCGCCTCCGTTGGATTTCTCGCACTACATGGTGTTTGAGAAACGGATGACCGAGACACAGTCTTTCAGAAACGTTAACTCTCTACTCCGGGTAGACCATACCAAACCTACAAAACCCACTACCTGCTGATCTACCTCTTCAAGAGCTTCACGTAACTTACTCAACTATGCTAGAGCCCATAATAGCTTGTGGCTGCACACGGAAGTTTCGAGCATGAATCATCTCAGTCCCCTTTGAGCCTGGGTGGCGGTCCATAGGAAGATCACACGGGTACCCCGGGATTTCCCAAAAAAATACAGGCAACACTGGGTTCCCCAGGTGCCTCAATCCACCCAGTTGTTTGATTAAGTTGCCACCTTAAGTTGAACCATTAATTAACAATCTCACATCTGACATGAATTTCACTCAAACTCAAACCACGTCTACGAGCATAGCATAGCAATATAAGCAATACGTAGAAGTAACTCCCAAGGTTTGAATATAACAGGGCAATAGGTTCTACCTCAGCAACTACTTCCCAACCCACAAGTTAATGACATCCTAATCATGCAATGTTTGAGGATTGGAACTAATGCATAAAAACTGGGTAATAATGGGATATTATCAAAGTGTTACTTGCCTTGCTGACGATCCACGAATCCTAGAGACTCGTAGTAACACTCTTCGCACTCCGGGAATTCTATCGCAAGAAAACAACAACATACATAAGTAACAAGCAACGGTGAACAAGAAAAACTCAAATAAGAGAGGTTGACCAGAAAGTTCAACTTAAGAACTCCGGTACGCAAAAAGAATCAAATCAAACGAAGCAACGAAAGTCAAACGGCGAAAGAAAACCACATCGTTTACTAATTTGAACATAGGTCAAATTTTACAGTAGAGAAAACTTGTTTGAGTTGGTTAAACGGAAGTAGGGTTTTGGGACAAAACTCTAGGCGCTTGAGTCGCCTGATTTCGATAAATGAGCGAAAAGATAAACAGAAATTAAGATCGGATTAGAAATCGCGATCAGAAAAATCGCGGAATAAATCCGATAAAAGAAAACTCACGAACAGACTAACGAACGAGCGTTCGTTAGTTGTAACTAACGGGCGAGGAACCGTTCGTTAAAACGAACGTTTAGACGAACGTCCGCTAACTAGAAGAACCGAAAAAAACCGGCGAATCCGAAAAAACGGATCTAGGGTTTCTAAAAAAACCGAACGGTCTTTATAAAAAAAACCGGCGACGGG
>NC_041390.1:572255726-572279189 GCF_002162155.2 Triticum dicoccoides | reverse complement strand
TGGCGCGGGCGGCAGTGGTGGTGGTGTGGTGTTGGGGGCGGGGTGGCGGCGTATATAAAGGGGGTGGGGCAGTGACTTGGAGGAGGGGGCAAGGCGCGGCGGAGGCAGAGTCCAACTCAGACTCCGGTCCGAGTGGCGGCGGCCTAGCGCGGCTGGGCCTTAGGCCCAGTCGGCGCGGGAACCCTATTTTTTTTTAAAACTTCGCCGACCGAAATAAAATCCTAGAAAAAATAAATAAAAACCTAAAAATGCCAAAACAAATTTTCACCGTCTAAATAAAATATTTAGGACGAGTTGAACATTTTCTTGGCCCTAAAATGCAATTTTGAAAACGTGCAATTTTTCTAATGCAAATAAAACCCGAATAAAACCAAATAAAATCCAATAAATGATTTTAATATTGTCCCTCCAATATTTCAATTAAGTTGGAGAAGTCATATTATCTCCACTCATTTGATTTAATATGAAATATTTTTCAGAGAGAAAAATTATTAAAATCAAAATCCTCATTTCATTATTTGGATAAAAATCAAATATGAAAACCGGAAAATCCCCAACTCTCTCCGTGGGTCCTTGAGTTGCTTAGTATTTCGAGGATTGCGGAACGGAAATGCAATAAATCATGATATGCATGGATGATCTATGTATAACATTCCAAATTGAAAATTTGGGATGTTACAAACCTACCCCCCTTAAGATGAATCTCGCCCTCGAGATTCGGGTTGGCTAAAAAAATAGGTATGGGTGGTCCTTGGGGAGATCATCCTCTCGTTCCCAGGTAGCTTCATCCTCGATATGGTGGCTCCACTGAACTTTGCAAAACTTGATAACCTTACTGCGGGTGACTCTGCTGGCAAACTCAAGAATCTTAACTGGCTTCTCCTCGTAAGTCAAATCACTGTCCAACTGAATCACCTCCAAGGGTACCGTATCTCTTAATGGTATATCCGCCATCTCAGCATGACACTTCTTCAGCTGTGAAACATGGAACACATCGTGGACTCCTGACAATCCCTCAGGTAACTCCAACTTGTAGGCAACTTCTCCCATCCGTTCCAAAATGTGATACGGTCCTACAAATCTTGGGGCTAACTTTCCTTTAACTCCAAAATGTTTTACTCCTCGCAAGGGCGATACTCGCAGATATGCTCTATCTCCAATTTCATAGGTTACCTCCTTGCGTTTTGAGTCTGCATAACTCTTCTGTCTGGAGTGAGCAATCTTCAGTCGGTCCCGGATCAATTTTACCTTCTCCTCAGATTCTTTAATTAAGTCTGGTCCAAACAACTGTCGGTCTCCTACCTCATCCCACATCAACGGTGTTCTGCACCTGCGTCCATACAGGGCTTCAAACGGTGCCATCTTTAAACTGGCTTGGTAGCTATTGTTGTATGAGAACTCTGCATATGGAAAATTGGCATCCCAACTAGATCCATAATCTAGCGCACAGGCCCTCAACATGTCCTCCAAAATTTGATTGACTCTCTCAGTCTGTCCATCTGTCTGCGGGTGAAACGCTGTACTGAACTCCAATCTCATTCCCAGAGTCTGGTGTAACTGATGCCAAAACTTTGAAGTAAACTGTGTTCCTCGATCTGATATGATGGTCCTCGGAACTCCATGCATACGTACGATCCTGGACATATAGATCTTGGCCAACTTTGCACTTGTATAGGTGGTTTTCACTAGGATGAAGTGAGCTACTTTGGTCAAACGATCAACTACTACCCATATGGAATCATATCCTGCTTTAGTCCTGGGTAATCCGGTGATAAAGTCCATGCCAAGTTTATCCCACTTCCATTCGGGTATTGGCATAGGCTGTAACAGTCCTGCTGGCTTCTGATGTTCTGCCTTAACTCTCTGACATACATCACATACGGCTACATACTCGGCAATATCCTTCTTCATACCAGTCCACCAGAAACGTTCCTTCAAATCCAAATACATCTTGGTGTTCCGGGGTGTACCGAGTATGGTGAGTCATGGGCCTCTTGAAGTATTAACTTTCTGATCTCCTGGTTATTGGCACATAAACTCGGTCCTCAAACCATAGGGTATCGTGCTCATCTTCACGAAAACCTTTGGCCTTTCCTTTGCTCATCTTCTCCTTTATCCCGGCAATCTCTTTATCATCTTTCTGAGCTTCCTGAATCTTGTCCAGCAATGTCGACTAAACCTCCATTGTGGCAATGAACCTTCTAGGTACAATCTCTAATCGAAGTTCCATGATGTCCTTTGCTAATTCCTTCGGCAGTCCTTTACTTTCAAGGATATTAGCATAACTCTTCCGACTCAATGCGTCTGCTACGACATTGGCCTTTCCTAGATGATAGTGTAGCTTCATGTCATAATCCTTTATAAGCTCCAACCATCTCCTCTGCCTAAGGTTCAGCTCCTTCTGTGTGAATATGTACTTCAAACTCTTATGATTCGTGTACACATCACAACGGTTTCCAATAAGGTAATGTCTCCAAGTCTTCAACGCATGCACTACGACTGCTAGCTCCAAATCATGCGTATCATAATTCAACTCATGAGGTTTTAGTTGTCATGAGGCATACGAAACAACTCTTCCGTCCTGCATAAGCACACATCCAAGTCCTAAGCAAGAGGCGTCGCAATACACTTGGAACTCCTTATGTATATCTGGCAGTACTAGCACTGGGGCTGTAGTCAAACGTTCCTTCAACTCCTGGAAACTTGCTTCACAATCTTCTGTCCATTTAAACTTGGTATCCTTCTTCAACAGTTCAGTCATTGGTTTTGCAATCTTGGAAAAGTTCTCAATGAATCTCCGGTAGTATCCTGCGAGTCCGAGAAAACTGCAGATCTCGCTAACTGAGGTGGGTGCCAACCATTCAGTGACTGAATGAACCTTGCTGGGGTCTACTGCTATACCTTCTCCTGATATAACATGTCCAAGGAATCCGACTTCCTTCAGCCAAAACTCGCATTTGCTAAACTTAGCATACAACTGGTGTTCCCTGAGCTTCTCGAGAACTAAACGTAAATGCTCTTTGTGCTCCTCCTCGTTCTTCGAGTATACCATGATATCATCAATAAACACCACAACAAACTTGTCCTAATACTCCATGAACACCTTGTTCATCATGCTCATGAAATAGGCAGGGGCGTTAGTCAGTCCAAACGACATGACCATGTACTCGTATAATCCATATCGCGTTGTGAACACCGTCTTTGGTATGTCCTTCTCTCGTATCTCCAACTAACGATACCCTGATCGTAAATCGATCTTTGAGAACACTTTAGCTCCTTGCAACTGATCAAACAGATCGTTGATCATCGGTAGTGGGTACTTGTTCTTTATCGTCACTTCATTCTAGGCTCGATAATCAACAACCATCCTTAGGGATTTATCCTTCTTCTCAACCAAAAGTACTGGGGCTCCCCAAGGTGATGAACTTCTTCAGATGTATCCTTTCTCCAATAACTCCTTGATTTGTTTCTTAATTTGTTCCAGATCATTTGTGAGCATCCGATAGGGTCTCTTGGATATTGGTCCAGTTCCTGGTAACAGCTCTATCAAAAACTCAATGTCTCTGTCCGGTGGCATGCCTGGTAACTCCTCTGGGAAAACATCCTGGTAATCCTTTACTACCGGCACTTCCTCCTGAACAACTCCCGTAAGGGCATTCACTTGGCTCCTTTTTGGCACATGCCTAGACACATACTTAATCCTTTTTCCCTCCGGGGTGGTGAGATAAATTGACTTACTCGCACAGTCAATGCTTCCTCCATACTTTGACATCCAGTCCATACCCAATATTACATCCAATCCTTGCGACTCCAAGATAATTAGGTCGGACGGAAACATATGTGTGCCAATGGTTAAGGGTATCTGGTCACACCATCGGCTAGCCATATATTCTGCTTCGGGTGTACTCACTAAAAGAGGGGTCCTAAGGGTTTGGGTTGGTAGTTTAAACTTATCCACGAATCCCCTTGATATGTATGAATGCGATGCACTAGTATCGAAAAGAACAAGAGCGGTAAATGACTTAACCAAAAACTTACCTATTACCGCGTTCGGCTGCTCTTCAACCTCCTCCACGTTAACGTGGTTCACTTGTCCTTTGTTGAATGGATTGGGCTTCTTCCTAGCGCTTCCATTTCCGTTTCCATTCCTTCCTTCGGGGCAATCATTGGCATAGTGCCCTGTCTTAGCAATCGGGGCAATCATTGGCGGCGGCGGCGGCCTGGCGCGGCTGGGCTTTAGGCCCAGTCTGCGCGGGAACCCTATTTTTTTTTAAACTTCGCCGACCAAAATAAAATCCTAGAAAAAAAATAAATAAAAACCTAAAAATGCCAAAACAAATTTTCACCGTCTAAATAAAATATTTAGGACGAGTTGAACATTTTCTTGGCCCTAAAATGCAATTTTGAAAACGTGCAATTTTTCTAATGCAAATAAAATCCAAATAAAACCAAATAAAATCCAATAAATTATTTTAATATTTTCCCTCCAATATTTCAATTATTTTGGAGAAGTCATATTATCTCCACTCATTTGATTTAATATGAAATATTTTTCAGAGAGAAAAATTATTAAAATCAAAATCCTCATTTCATTATTTGGATAAAAATCAAATATGAAAACCGGAAAATCCCCAACTCTCTCCATGGGTCCTTGAGTTGCTTAGGATTTCGAGGATTGCGAAACGGAAATGCAATAAATCATGATATGCATGGATGATCTATGTATAACATTCCAAATTGAAAATTTGAGATGTTACAGCAGGAGTAATCCCATGTGTAAAAACTAGTGATATCTCAAGAATTTTATCGGAGAACTGGTATCTCGAGAATGTCATCGAAAAAAAATGAAAGATGAGAGATAAGGCGAGGAGGAGTGGAGCGTGGTGGTGACTGGTGGTCGGAATGGGTGGAGGCATGGGGATGGACGGCGCCGGTAGGCGGCATCGGCCACCATGCATGCTAGATTGTTCCAGAGACTTATTCCTTTTTAATTGCTGAGCAACGAGGTTGCGAGAGATAATGATGTGGAGAGAGGTGCCGATATCTTTTGTAAAATTATCATAGTTTGCTTTCTATCCTCAGATATAGATCATACGGTCTGTATTACAAGATGGCAGGCACACCATCACCACCAACTCGTTTTTTATAAGGGTACAGATGATAAGTTTGCTGACTACTAATGTAAAGTGGAATTTGTCCATGTTATGCAAGTAAATAAAGGTGATTGTTTATCATACGGGTAAGTTTGGATGAAGGGTGGTAGGAACAAATGCTCCGCCTAGAGCATGTGTGTGTGAGATGGAGTCTTAGTGTGTGTGTGTGTGAGAGAGAGAGAGAGGAGAGAGAGAGAGATGGAGTCTTAGTTTGTGTGTGTGTGAGAGAGGGAGAGAGATAGAGTCTTAGTGTGTGTGTGGGGAGGGGGGGCAGGCGTGCGTGCTTGCGTGTGTGTGTGTGTTTGTGTGTGTGAGAGTGAGAGAGAGAGATGGAGTCTTAGTGTGTGTGTGTGTTGGGTGTGTGTGTGTGTGTCACGGGGTCCTCTGTGGCGGATATAATTTAAGTGTGCATGGCTTTCATCATAGAGAGGTGATGTGTATGGCAGAGGCCAGCAACGATGGGGTGCGAGAGAGAAAATGCCCGTAGAGAGGGGAGAGAAGGTGTGTGCGCATGAGAGGAGTCGACTTCGAGAGAACGTGTTTGTTCGAGAGACACCGAGGAAGACTACTATATATCGATGGTGCATGTAGGCGGGAATTAAACTAAGGGATGGTCTTATTGGTTTCGGGGATATAGGGGAAGAGTGAGAGGTGGGGGGGGTAGCTAGAAGGAGATTGTTAAGTGTGAGTGTGTGTTTTACCCATCCAGGCGGAAGTTATGTGCACAAAAGAGGAGAACAATTCGATGTGGCTTTAGGATTGAGGGTAATTAACTACGTATGGAGACATAGAGACCTTGAACGTGCATGTGTGAGAGGTATACATGTATACGTGGGATGTGTGTGTGTGCGCATGCGCATGATCGAGATAAAAGAAAGAAGACATAAGTCATAAGATCAACGACATGGGAGAGACGGATCAGTATGACAATATGCATGCATGTGAGAATGCATGGAAGAAGTCCTGACAATTGAGCATGTGTTTTTTTCTTTAAGAGATAGTAGCGTGGGCTGCAGCATGCATCTATGGCGAGTAGAGGGAGTGAGGCGCAACGATTGTGCAAGGTATGGAGAGACATATATAGTGTGGGTGATAGGAAGCAAGACTCCGTGCGAGTAAGAAATGTTGATGGAGAAACTACAGATAGATACAGAGATGGAGATGCTAGCTAGAGGGACATCCGCTAGTTTGGGTGTTGGAGATGACCGTCGGGTGGTCCAAAGGGTGAAGTTATATATGTGTGTGAGAGGGCACTTGACTGCATGTAGAGAGAAACATATGTAGTGTGCGTGATAGGAATCAAGAGTGAGGGCGAGAAAGAAGGTTGATGGAGAAACAGATAAATAGAAAGATAAAGATGCTAGGTAGTGTGCGTTAGAGATAGGAGTCGAGTGGATCAGAAGGCTGGGTTATGTGTGTGTGTGAGAGAGAGATAGAGAGAGGGTGCGTGTGAGTCACATACAAATATATATCAGAGAGAAATGAGATCTAGAGAGACGGAGTTTTGTGTCTTCGAGAGAGAAAGATATTTCACAATGAGAGTGATAGCTAGAGAGACATACGAGGGAACACAAGATATCTCTAGGGAGAGAGGGTGTGTGTGAGCGACATACAAGAGAACAATGGAGAAATATGAGACCCTGGGAGACAGAGTTTGTGTTTGTGTGTGAGAAAGAGATATTGATGAGGAAGAGTCGTAGGTTCTCATATCTAAGGAGCGAAAGACATCTCTGTATGAGGGGTGTGAGAGTGGCACACATGGGAATAGTAGAGAGAAATGAGACCCCGGGAGACAAAGTTTTGTGTTTGTGTGAGAGAAAGAGATTCCACATGGGGAATCATAGTTAGAGACACATAGCAGGGAGCGAGATATACTTAGAGAGAGATAGAGTGATGAAGGTCGAGGGAGAGAGTACCGTCAGTGTGTTACGAAGATAAAAGATCATTGTCGACATACAGGTAGCACGAGAGTTACCTGAGAGACAATGAACGCGTATAGGTCCAGAGAGATAGTCCTCTATAAGCATGAGTGATAGCTATATGAGACGAATATCTGGATTAAAGGGGATTCAAATATTTAAACTGGAGATCACGACATTGATAATATCATAACGGAAATTGGTGTATCAAACATGCATATTCATTTGAATTTGGGCACACGTGTAATGTTATATAGTTTATCAATATTGGTGATCCATAGATTCTTCACTTACAAACAATGCATGGTTTATATGCAATTAATGTCTAAACGGGATTACAGTATATGTTCCGTGTGTGAAACACATTATACATGTTTGAGAAGTAAAAAACCCCCGCATGAAACACACATTAATTGGAGATAGTTAGCGAGGAATGCATACATTGGATTTCAACATAAAGTGGTTTCAAATATTTGAAAATCCAAATTGATGGATACAACCTTATGAATCTGAGATCATGCCATTTGTAAACCATATTTATGTATAAATGGTGTTGTGCTTTTGAAAGTATATATAAAAAATGATGTATATAGAATGTAATTCCAATTGAAAATGGATCCCGCCCGAAAAAATAGAATACAAACGGGATTCGAATTGAGTTGGCACGGTAAACATGCACTCTGCAAAATTTGAACGAAGCGGGGAAAGTCGCAGTAACCATGCGGAACCAAAATCTGCGAGATGGAAATCACTGCTGCCTATCCCTGCCACGCAAAGCCTATATGCTGGATTTCTATAGGTTTCGATAGGGGTAGGTTTGTAATTTCACACAAACATGACGTAACCGTCTCTCACCCGGATTCATACACGGTGGGCGCCAAAACACAGTGTGTCCTTGGCCAAAATCGACTCCCTCCCCGATTCATATTCATACACGGTGGGCGCCAAAAACAAACTCTCGTCGGCAAATATTCGGTGTATGCGAGATTACCGTCCTATCCCCAACCGACTAGTGTTGCTGTGATGTAGTAGAAATTTGAAACAGGGGCTAAGTTTGTAAATTTCCTCGCATTTGAGACAAGCGCGCCCTGAATACATGGTTCCCCCTTCCTCTCTACCTCCCTTTTCCGCATTCGTACTCCGTGGGCGCCAAAACACCCTCTCCACCCCACCCTCCTCCGTCCGCCGCCGTCCGCCACCCCTTCCACCGCCGTCCTCCTCCACCATGCCGGAGCTGATACCCTGACGCCGCCGTCCATTACAAGAGATCGACCTCTCTCATCCACGGCTTCGGACCGGGATCCTTGCATCCCGTCCTCTCGCTTCATCCCCGCCGTCGTCCACCTTGCCGGCGCTGCTCCTATGACCGTCTCGTCCACCGCGCCCCGCCGCCACCGTCTACCCTCCTAGATCTGCTTCCACGCCGCCGACAGCCATCGCTACCGCAGCACCGTCAAATTCTCAGCATATGCCTACACGGCGCCGCACCAGAGGCGGTACTCTTTCGTATCTGCTCAACTTATTTATCGCAGCAAGAAAATAGATCGCCACTGCTTTACTCTGATTTCTTGTCTTGGTTGCGAAGTTGCCTTTGTCTGGTTTGCACCTTCAGATCCGCCATGGCACGCTCAACACCATACTCGCAATGCTTATGGTTTTCCCCTTTTATATTCCACACTAGTTAAATCACAGTAGACTAAATTTCAAAATTGGGTCAGTCGATTTTTCAGAGCTCGCCGGAGTTCGCCGGTGCGATCGAAGGGGCTCGGGTGGTTGTGGGGCCTCGCCGAATGAAGAAAACTCGACGCGGGTGGGGGTGGGGGTGGCGGAGGAACACAGGCGATGGGGGCCGGTGGTCCGGCCGGCGGCCTATGCGGTGTTCTGTATGGGAAGAATCAGAGACAAGGAAGAAGAAGGGTTAGGAGACGTAGGATCTTCATCCAACCGCCTGAAATGGTTGAGAGACAGCTAGGAGTTGCATTCTTAATGCACTCTGGTTCATCATGTGTGGGCACTGTGCAACCAACATTTTATTATCCAAAATCTGCTTGCTCTTCTTTACCATGTTCCTCTTCCGTTCTTCTTTAATATGTACTCTCTCCGTTCCTAAATACAAGTCTTTGTATAGATTCCACCATGGACTACATATGGAGCAAAATGAGTGAATCTACACTCTAAAATGTACCTGGATACATCTATATGTGATCCATAGTGGAAATCTCTACCAAGACTTATATTTTGGAACGGAGGGAGTATGATAGTAGTACAATATGTTCCTTGTACTGAAGATGAGCAGGGACATTTGCAGTGTAGAGGTCTATACGGTCGGTTCTGATGGACACTTTGAGCCTCTTTGATTCGTAGGATCTTGTAAACATAGGAATAGGATTTGTAGTGGCCTGCCCACTTGAATCCTATAAGAATAGCAAGGAAATGCGGGGAGCTGTGTCGCCTTTGAGAGTTACATTGATATTAACAGTACCGCACCTTCACTTGAAGAGAGCTGGTATCCGAAGCCTTTCTAGCCGTACCGGCAATACTAGCACATATATTCCAGCAAGTTCCACTTTGCTGATTTTACTCTGATGCTTAAGGTTTTCCCGTTATATCTACACTATGATCTGTGTAGCTGCTTTGTGTCGCACTAGCAGCAGTCCACTCTTGAAGCTAAACATTGCAATGACTTACAAAATTGGCACCAAGGCATTGAGTGACATTCTGGATGCAATGAAACTCATACACTCCCCACCTGTTGATTCTTGTTCAGAATATCATCCTAATGACTATTCTAACCTCGAGGAGTCAAATGCAGATGGCCTGTCCTGTTCACCCATCAAGGTGCCTGTTCTAATTTGGCAATGTTTTATTGATTGCGGGTATCTTGCATATGTTGTCTTGCATTTCTTCTACTTTGTTGCACCGCCATCTGCTTAGTTTACTCATCATATATGTTGATATGCCATGCCCATCCATTATTAATACATATTCCATCTGTCATCATACCATGTTTTCCACTCAAATGTTGTTCTTGTGCATCAGACATCAAAAAGGAAGAGGGTGATTGCCGAACCTGAAGGAGCACCAGCAAAGTCCTTGAAAAACGTGGTGGTGCCGGAGAAATCAGACAGCACCCCACTTATATTGGCTGTACAACCAGTGACACAAAATGTAGGACCGACTCCAGCAAACTGTACCCATACTTCACTGGCCACACCACTAGCCCCACCACACAGGACCCGCACTCTAGCAAAAGGTATACCAATTTAATTTGCCATAGCACCAGTTGTACCACAGAAAAATCCCACTCCAGCAAAAAGTACAGCAAGTCCACCGGCCGAAGACCTATCCCAATTGCAGAGATGGCCAATTCCTGCAGATTGGAACCCCATTCTATTTATTCCCAGTTTAAAAGACAATGCTTTCCATGTTGTTAGGGACTACGTGCATATATTCCCATCATGGGAAGACTATTGTGAAGACAAACACCATTTTCACATCTTCCTGTCCAACTTACGTGTAAGTGCTATTATTCATGGCTATTATTTTCCTATTTTCTGCTGATTGAACACATCAATGATTTACATTACATTGTTGTAACTAGGAGAGGGTCAATCTGGATAGTCATGACGAGCAAAGCTTGCTTGTGCTTTTCAAGGAAGCATTGTAGTAGTATCGGTGTTACCTGAGGAAATCACACTTTGATGGCAAGTCTATAAACGAATTTCTAGTGAAGTCTCCTATGCTAAATTTAGAAGACATTGAATGGAAAAACCTTGTTATGCACTGGTCTCGTTCCCAGGATGAGGTACTGTCTATGAAATCACATGAAAATTTGAACTTCTACTTTTCCGCATGTGCCTTACGGATCTTTTTTGCAGGAAATCTGCTCGAAGAAGAATTCCGGTTTGACAAGAACGACATGATATATCAAATATGCTGCCCGCTGCTTTGCTCTTGTTAGTACCTGTTATCCTGTATCACTGAACTTGCATACATACCTGGTTCATTATGTGACAACAGTATGCATGATAGCTTGCTTATCAATTGTTCGCTCCAAATTATCTGATCTGTATGAATGGTTACATTAGTGTAGAATATATCCAATGCCAATGTTTTTTTAGCTCTGCATTGTTCTTGTAAGTACATGCTGTCCTTTATCAGTGTACTTATAATGACAGGTAGTTGTTCATGTACGATCATTCTGCAACTTATTTTCCTTTGCCCTCCATTTTCTACACATCAGATCTATATTTACTCTTACCATAAGGTTGGTACTGAAGAAGTTTAGCTGTGCATTGCTCTTGGCTGTACCTTTTGCCTGTATCGCTGCACTTACATTTATAGATACTTGGTTATGTAGCATCACTCTTCATCTTATCTTAAATATTCTTCATTTTTTCGTATATTATCACATCTATATTTACTCTTAACAAAATGTAGAATAAAGGCAATGCTTTTGAAGAAGATTCTGTGGTAAACTTCTTGAATTGTCCCCCATCAGCATGGACAAGGCCTTTATAGAGCCTGTCTTCACCAATAATGTAAGTTTGTCCATCTCAAACCTTCAAACTTTGTTGTATATATTTGGTTAGGCATGACTGCAACGCTGTTTATTTTTGGTGTTTGCATCAAATTGCTTGTTTAAAGTTTATTATATGTAGTTCATAAACAAAAGTTCGTCCTTTCTCAATTTAAGTTTTTAGTTGTACAACCAAGTTCCTTCTTCATACCATGTAAATTAAACTATACAGAGCAAGTGATCTTCTTTTGCACTGCATGTATGCTTCTGTTCTTCATCTGTAATCCAGTGGTGTGGTGAACCTACCCACTACAGCACAATGTCATATTCTACAATGTCTTAACTATGAAAAATGTCATATCATTCTACTATTATTTAAACCATCTCTTTATTTGCCAATCTGAAATGGTATAAATTGACAGCACACTAACCATTGATACTTATGAGTTCCTGTTCTGTAATCTAGTGGTGTCGTGAAGCTGCCAACTCCTTCACAATGTCATTTCCTGCCATGTCTTGACCTGAACAATACCATATTGTGTTAATGGAAATTTAAACCGTGTCACTTTATTTGTCAGTAAGAAATGTGATGAATTGTCAGCACCGATACTTTTATGTGCAAAACCTGTCATCTGTCTGCTTGTTTATCTTTCAAAGTGAGGAAGATATAAGTGTTGAACAAGCGCAGTCTCATCATCTTGCTCAGCTGCTTGCGCTGCAGCTCCCCAGCAGGGCTAACCTTTCTTGAACTCTATTGAAGTGCTGTCGGTTTTGTATATTATTTTGTCGGCGTGTTTATTTGCACTGGTGGCGATCTTTGATGCCCAGTGTATGTAATCTGCTGTCTGCTTGTGCTTTATTATCATAGTGGCGAACTTTGATGCCCAATGGATGTAATATGCCGTAATTTATTTATTGTATAGTATAGGTTTTTTCTTATTCATGATGCTGCAGTTATTTTACTGTATATATATATCCTGTCTTCGCAGTATACCGGCCAAACCATAAAATTACGGTACATAATCGGGCCGTCATGCAATAATGATGTAGGTTGGGCCTGAAACGTGCCGATCAGCTCACGGGCCGGCAGCAGCCCAAAATGAACACCGACCCATGATTGTGCGAATCAAATCACGGGCTTTTAACAGGCCAAAAATTTTTGGGTCCTTGTTTGGCCCAATCAGATATTGGCTGCGAGCAGGTTGGATGCAAACTGGGCCGTAGTTAGGCCCAACTATATGACGGGCTTTTAACAGGCCGAAATGTTAAATGGGCCCTTAACAGGCCAAAACTAATATCAGGCCGAATTACTAAGTGGGCCTTTAGCAAGTGGGCCCAAAAGCATAGTATCCAGTTGACGGGCCGAATCTGATATGGGCCATAATTGAGCCCAAAGCCTCTTAAAGGGCCGAACCTGATCTGGGCCGTAATTTGGCCCAGAACGTGGTAGGCTTTTAATGGGGCGGATCTCATGTGGGCCACTATTAGGCCCGGAGCGTGGCAGGCCATTAATGGACCGGATCAAATATGGGCCGGCATTTGGCCCAAAACATGGCAGCCAGTTAATGGACCGGCCTACTAGGGTCCTCAAAATCTTGTGGGACTACAGCTGGGCTGGCCCATTAATGTCGGCGAAATCTCGTGGGCCTTTAGTTGAGCCGGCCCATTATGACCCGCAAGAATCTTATGGGCCTTTACCTGGGCCGGCCCATTATGGCACAAAAAATCTTGTGGGCCTTTACCTGGGTTGGCCCATTATGGCCTGCAAAATCTTGTGGGCCTTTAGCGGGGCCAGCCCATTATGGTCCGCAAAATTTCGTGGGCCTTTAGCTGGGCCGGCCCATTATGGTCCGCAAAATCTTGTGGGCCTCTAGTTGGGCCGACCCATTTAAACTTGTTGGGCCGTGCCACGTGTCGACGTATCATAGGCGCCTTCTGTCTAGTGAGTGGATGACATCTGTCCCAACGATGAGCCGACACGTGCTTCCTCTAGCCAATGATGATTTTACACGTGGAAAATCCCCATTGGTCGGGGCTGTTAATGGGTTATCGGATCCAAAACCCAACCCGATAGCTTAACGGCGTTCCGTTACGGTGGATGCCACGTGTCGGTCACCCTTGATGAAAGCACTTCTGTGGCGCGCGATTTATCATCATGGAAGTGGACACTTCTGTGATGATAATTTTGGTAATGTCATGGAACACTTCTACGACATCACATGTATGACTATCTTAATTCTGTCATAAATTTGTCATCGATGTACATGCATGACAAAAAAAGCGACCTACTGTGACAAACACGTATCATCACGGAAGTGTATTTTTTTGTAGTGCAAGCTCCGGTGCAACAGACACAAACGCCGAAGCAGTGGCGATAACACCGATGACACTACAGTTCACGCTGGATTCAGTGGCTCCAAGTTCGGCCAGCGAAAGAAGCCCTATAAAAGGAACGGCGGAGGACCATCCAGCTTGGACCGCATACTCGATCGTCCGTGCCAGATACACGGCACCCCAGACAAATCAGCCAACCATACTAACAGAGATTGCCGGGTCTTTAAGCAAGTCAGCAAGGTAAATAGCGGAAACAAGGAAGTGGAATTGCAGAGTGAGGACGATGACGAGGAGCCCCGACAGCCGAACACTGGGGGGAGAGAATAAATTCCCGCCTCAAGTCAAAACGGTGAACATGATATATGCTACACACATCCCCAAAAGGGAGTGCAAGCGCGCACTCAGGGACGTTTATGCGGTAGAACCAGTCACCCCAAAATTCAACCCATGGTCGTCATTCCCGACCACCTTTGATCGTCGTGATCATCCAACTAGCATCCGTCATGGCGGTTTGGCCGCACTGGTACTCGACCCAATCATCGGCGGATTTCACATGACACGAGTCCTAATGGACGGTGGTAGCAGCCTCAACCTGCTCTATCAGGATACAGTACACAAAATGGGCATTAATCCCTCACGAATCAAGCCCACGATAACTACCTTTAAAGGAGTTACACCAGGCATAGAGGCTCGTTGGACGGGCTCAATCACGCTGGAGGTGGTCTTTGGTTCCCCGGATAACTTCCGAAGCGAAGAGCTAATCTTCGATTTCGTCCCCTTCCGCAGCGGCTACCATGCACTGCTATGACAAACCGCATATGCTAGATTCAACGCGGTGCCACATTATGCTTACCTCAAGCTCAAGATGCTCGGTCCACGCGACGTCATTACAGTAAATGGAAACACTGAACGTTCCCTCCGTACAGAGGAGCATACCGCAGCCCTAGCAGCAGAAGTACAGAGCGGCCTTCTCAAGCGGCACCATAACCCGGCCGCCGAGCCCCTGGACATCATTAAGAAGGTCCAGACTACACCGCAACAGGGCAACTTAGTTAGTCAAGAGCTGAATTAGTAAATTCGGCCTCCGTCCTAGCCCCGATGAGGAAATGGCATCCATACCGCACGTACATAACTATGCACTCAAAACCCCATGGGTACTGACGGAGGCATAACTCGCTCACAATCCACAGTGCGGCTTGACCGACTCTGGGATTCGCACACCTTTACTTTTTCTTTTTATTACAGATTTTTTCTCTTTTCGAGGTCTATGCGGACGACCCACTTGCAGAACACACCAAGGAGGCAAGGAGCTCTGGCATACAAGGGAATCCCCAGGTGGTCTCTACTAAACAATTGCCATACTTGTTTTACATACCCGCACGCAGCTCGCCCTTGGTTGCGGCATGTTAAATAGCTTTACTTGCTTATCACATTACTTGCACAAAGTATGCCTCGACGTACTAATTACATCACAATGGTGGCGTCAGCTTATTACTTAATTTTCATGTTTCCTCACCTTTGTATATATTACTTATTGCACATGTACACCACGATACGTATTACTGCTCCAGGGGCTTCATTACACCCCGCATTATGACAATAAAAGTCCGAACACTTTTCCAATATAGTTCGGCACCCCGAACTTATAGCATTATATGCATCGGCTCTGAATCATGTCTTTGGTCAATAGTTGGGTTGCCCGGCTCCTATGCTTACTACCTTACGTTCCGCTATATCGGCTAGGGTAGTAAAGGGAGAACTACTGCAATTGTGTCCTGGTTCTTCTGGACGAGCACCTCAGTAGAGAAAGCCGAAAACTGACAGTCATGATGCGGTGAGAGCTGGTCAGCTGTTCGAGAGGTTCCAAATCGTTAGAGATTTTTTCCGCTTCTTGCGAAGAATCGGTTCCCCCGATTAGGTGTGTACAACGCCCCTAGTTCGGCCGTCTGAATACCAAGGGCTTCGCCAACTTTCTTAATTGTCAAACTCCTATGGCTAAGTGAGGGCGGTAAAGGCCGCATAGTCTGATTGCCTTGTTCGTTGCGCTAAACACCTCCTTTAAGGACCAGAATGTGGAGTAAAGAGTGTTTAGATTTATCCCGAACACCCCTGTACTATCTACGTAGGGGCAGAAGCCGACGATCGGTCAACCCTCAGATTTTATAAACGGCCGCACAGGAGGTAAAAATGTAAATCGCAAGCAATATAATACATAACATCATTGTTCCATATTACATGACAGGATAATACAAATGTTCTCATGGGAATATGACATCCTTCGAACATTGCTCCGCCACAAGGCGGGACCCCTCCAGGACGCCATCAAAATAGAGCTCGGGTCGATGATGCTCCTTGCCCTCCGGCGGCCCCTTGGTTATCAGCTTCTTGGCATCCAACTTTGCCCAATGCGTCTTGACGCGGGAAAATGCCATACGCGCACCTTCAATACAGACCGACCGCTTCACGGCTTTGAGCCGCGGACATGCACTTACAAGCCGATTAACAAGTCCGAAGTAGCTGCTAGGTATAGGCTCTGCAGGCCAGAGCCGGACTATCAGGTCCTTCATGGCTAGCTCTGCCGACCTGTGCAGCTCGACCAACTGCTTTAGCTCGTCTCTGAAGGCTAACGAATGTTCAGGTCCACGATATTGGGACCAGAATAGCTTCTCCGTAGACATCCCTTCTTCGGCTCTATAATGCTCGGCAGCATCTGATATACTACGCGGCAGATCCGTAAACGCCCCTGGAAAACCCAAATTCGGATAAGTACAAGGAACGTTTCTTCTACATACTTGCTTTGCAAGGTGAAAGAATTACCCGCCGCAATCTTCTTGGCTGCCTGAATTTCCTGGAGGGCGTTCTGGGCTTCGGCTCGTGCATCCTATGCGCTCTGGCGGGCCTTCGCCAGTTTGGACTCTTGCGCCTTATAATCGCGCTCCAAGGACTCAAATCTCTCGATCGCACCATGGAGCTGTTGCTGCGCCTCGCCAACCCGAGCCTCGTGCTTCTTGCGCGCAGCGCTTTCCTTGGCCGCTTTGTCCTCGGCCTTGGCTAACGCTGTCTTGAGGGCTGCCACCTCGGTCGTGGCCCCTAATAAAGTTTATGACACCTCAATTTGGACGGACTATTCATTTTTTTTAAAATGTACCCGCAGGTTACTACATACCTTGGCTATCCTCCAGCTACTTCTTCACGAGGCCGAGCTCCTCCTCGGTCCGCTCCTCCTCGGCCCGCTCCAGTTTCCGCTTCAGTCCGGAGACCTCCATAACATGAGCGGTGGCAGCCTGCAGCGATACCTGCTTATTCACATAGACAACTTATGTTAGACTCCTGCGATATTTCTTCTTGATCCTCTATTCAGCTTTTTCTTCCTGAACACCAAACAGAGCATCAGGGGCTACTGTCTATACTGTGATATTCTTCCTACAAATGCATTACTTACCTCAAAGCCCAATAGAAGGCTAGTGCAGGCTTTAGTCAGTCCTCTTATGATGAACTGGACCTTCTCTATTACCGTGCCCATAAGGGCGCGGTGTTCATCCACAATAGAGGCACCTCATAGCGCCTCCAGCAGATTATCCGGTGCCTCTGGTTGGATAGAGGTCACCGGCGGAACAGGCACAATCCCTCCTTTTGGGGAATGCCGTTCGCTAGACTCCGGAGCCGCTTAGATCTCCGGAACGGTATCCGGCTCAGGTCCGAAGGGAACTCGGCCCCCGTCACCAGTCCCCATAGGGGCTTTTTTCCCCATGTGTCCGGCGACTGAGGAATCGTCCTGGGGTGCCACCCCGACGATCTCCGGAAGCTCCCCCCGGTTGGGGAAGGTCTTTTGCGACACCACCTCGTCGTCACCCTTGGGAGAGACAGAATGAGCAGGTGGCGGAGACATGCTAGCCATCTCCTTTGAGTCTAGCGATCCCTCTGTCGAGGATCGCAGGGAGCCATTGCGTGCTGGACTGTAATAAAAAGGTTTAAGATATATCAATATCACAAACTAGGAAGGCCAGACGTTTTCAGATTCTGGTACTTACGAGGCGGGCCGAGGCTTGGTCCGACAAGGTCGCTTCGGACTGCTATCAACATCCCACACGAAGTTATCCGCGAGGGAGCCTCTAACCCTCTTAGGCGCTTTCGCCTCCGGATTTGTGGGGGCCGCTCTCTTCTTCCTCCCCACTTCAGGTGGGGAGTCGTTTTCTTCTTCCTCTTTGTCGTCATTGTTAGCGGATGAAGAGGAAGTCTCGTCTTTGGACATCACGTTCGGAGCGCCTTTCTGGCGAGGGCCCTGTCGTGGTTCTAAGTCTGACAGTAGAATATGGGGGTAGGAATGGAGAGGCAAGATCTTAGCTATGGAGGAGTTGTACACACAAGGTTTACGAGTTCAGGCCCTTCTCGAAGGATGTAACATCCCTACGTCTCGGAGCCCGGAGGCGGTCGACTGGATTATACGTGTGTGAGTTACAGGGGGTGCGAACCCTTATCCCAGAGGAGGGGGTGGCTTATATAGAGTACGCCAGGACCCCAGCTCCCCTCCGTTACACAGGGTTCAATATACATTAAGAGGAGGCGTTACAGGTAACGCCTGTATTAAGGTGCTACAAATGAGCATTAAGTATGCGAATGAATGCTTGACCGTTGCCACGCAGAGTGGCTTTAGGTCTTCTGATATCTCGAGTGGTTTGGTGGTCGAGTGACCTGAGTAAGAGAGGTCTCCAAGTGATTGATAGGTCGAGTGGACTTCGCTTCGACACCTTTGTTGGTCCTCTGCTTCTGACTCTTGAACTCCTTAGTTGTTAGGACAAGACTTTAGGTGGGGCGTATAGGTCAGGCCTATTACCCTACCCTAGGTCTGTGTCTACATCATTAGCCCCCGAATGGATCGAGGTTTGAGTGAAAAAGAAGGATGGTAGTTGACCTGGTTCTCGCCCTTGATCTGCCTTGTCTGCTTCTCCGAGTGGAGGACAACTGTTTGAAACTTTCGACTTCATTTCAGTCGCCTTGATCGATTGAAAAATCACCGACTGGTTTGTTCAGTGACATCTGTCGAGTGATATCTCTGATTGGAATCTTTGGTGAGATCGGTTACAGAGGATCCCAGATCTCATGGGATTCAAAATTTGGGTGGAAACACGCCAGGCGGAGCGTCCCGCGGTGAGTGGAGTGGATAAATCGGACGTTTCGATTTCTGCGCCACCTTTTTCGCCATGTATCATGTGTGCAACTTTTGGGGGGATTTGACAGGGCTGATCGGGCCCACGCGTCAGCCACTCGGAAGTAGGCCTTTAAAAGCGGCGAAGCCGAGGCATTCGCACCGTGCGAGCTCATTTCCCTTCTTCTTCCTCTCGCGTCTCCACCTCGCATAGCACGACCACTCTCGACACCGCTGTTCTGCCGCCATGGGGAAGGACAAAACGACGGCGTTAGAGCATGCGAAGAAGGCGACGGGGCGGCAAAGAACAAGAAGATGAATCGGCGGTCTTCATGGTGCTCGGGGCTGCCGTCAGGTTGGATCCAGGGAGACTGGATCCGATCTTCGCTCCGATAAGAGGACTTGGATGATTTGGCCGAGTTAGGGCTGATCGTCCATGAATCTGCGCGCCTGCCGAAGGGGGAATCGGAGCCGCAGCCGCAACCGGGTGAGTGTGTCTTGCTCGCCACCCATGTCGACCGTGGTTTCTTGCTTCCACCACACCCTTTCTTTCGGGGCTTCTTAAACTTTTTCGGTGCCCAACTCCATCACTTTACTCCCAATACCATCACGTACCTTGCCGCGTTCGTCTCTATGTGTGAGAATGTTTTGGGGTGCCGGCCGCACTGGGGCCTCTTCAAACACATCTTTACCATCCGATCCCAAACCGTGAAGAAAGCGAACTCAAAAGACGAGAAAACCCACGTTATCCAGATGTGCGGGGGCCTGGGCATTCAGAAGAGGAAGAGGAGCTCTTTTCCTTCGGTGACTCTTCCTGAATTGGTCAGGGGTTGGCAGTCGACCTGGTTCTATTGCCAGGATATCGCGACCCCAGGCCAGTCGATCGGACTTCCCCCTTTTTCTTTTGATCATGTACAAACTCCATCTTCCTTGCGAGTGACCGCTGCTGAGAAGGCAGAGACAGGCATGCTAGTTGAGAGAGTAGTCCAACTGATCAATCAGGGCGTCACTGGTATGGACTTGCTCGAGGTGTTCCTCAGTCGGCGGATCCAACCCCTCCAAGCTCGTGATCATTCTATGTGGATGTACTCCGGGGCTGGTGACACTGCTCGGGTTCATCCGGAGGAAGTGGAGGCCAAAACCATGGCCGACTGGCTGATGGGCATTACCGGGAACAAAGACAACCCCAGGGGTGCCAGGAGAGTCGACCCTTTCAGCGACAGCAACCTGCCAGACAAGGTCTGGTCGTCATAACCGAATTTTTGAACATATTTTCCGACTGATTGAGGTTCCGACTGACTTATGATCGGTTCCTTGTTTTGCAGATCTACACGGAGATGTATTCGATGCCCAATGGTGAACAAGCCCTGGAGCAAGACGAAGAGGGTGGGGGCAGCGCCGAGGAGAGTGGCGTGTGGGAGTCCCCAGCTTATGATGAAGATGATGAGAGTGACGAGTTTGACGATGAGGAGGTGGCCGACTCGCCGCCTCGCTCTGAACGTCGATCCAAGCAGCGACATGACCCCGTGAGCAGACGCGGCAAATCCGCGGCGTCGAGTGCTCCATCTCACAAGCGCACTCGGTCTTCGACTCCAGAGTTGACTGAGACGGTCCCCAAGCAGCCCAAAGCTAATCCTTCGAAGGCTCGGAAGACCTTGCCCAGGATCAAGATGGACGTCCCTGTTGCCTCTGGGTAAATGTTCTTCTCATATTTTCTCATTTCGATCGGTTTTCTTGTTCTGACCGAGCGGATGATGGACCTGTATAGCCCGACCTCGGCTGCGACTGATATGGATGTTGACAAGACCCCTGCCGATGAGGAAGCTGATGATGCTATTACCTCCAAAGCCAGTAAGTTTGCCCGACTCGAAGTTTGTTTGGTCAACTGGAATATTGGTCAGTTGTCTTTATGGCTCTCTCTGTTTATTGCAGCTCCACGAGACATTGTTGTGCTCCCAGACGACGAAGAGGAAGTAGCGCTGAGAGGAAGGAGGAGGAAGGACAAGGAGTCGGGCAGGAAGGCGACCGAAGCCCAAGTTCTTCGGTCGACTGGGACGCCTGCGGCGACGGTCGAGCGGTCGACAGACCCGGCTCGAACCAACGTCACCTTCGTTGTTCCTCTGTCGACTGATTGTCCCTCGGGATCAGCTGCTCAGGCTCCTGCTACACCGACGTCATTCCATGCTTCAGATATGCGGCTGCTTCGACTGCTCTACCTCCGTCGCTTTTTGCTGCATATCAGACTCCGGACGATCCACCGGCTGCTGCCAGAGAAGCTCTTCTTCAACTGAACCTTGTGATGGGGCAGCTGAAGGTGGTGCATGAGGCCAGTCAGGTGGCCTTCAACGCCGGAGCTGCCATGCAAACCAATGTCCAGGTTAGTTGATTTTTTGATCGACCGTTTTTTTGTCTGACCACCCACTGGAGTGTGGCTGTTCGGAAATAGTATATCTCTTTGTGTCGGTTCGAACTGATTCTTTGTACTAGTGGGGGCACGCTGAGTGCACCCACTGGGTGTAGTCCCCGAGACCGCAGTTGACTGCGGGCAGTCGACTGTGGTCTGAGAATTTGGACCTGTCTTCTTTTTTTTGAAGGACAGTCGACCGTCGACTGTGATCTGGAAATCAGTGGGGGCACGCTAAGTGCACCCACTGGGTGTAGTCCCCGAGACTACCGTTGAATGTTTGA
Organism: Triticum dicoccoides; assembly: GCF_002162155.2. NCBI lineage: Eukaryota > Viridiplantae > Streptophyta > Magnoliopsida > Poales > Poaceae > Triticum > Triticum dicoccoides. Next base: position 572,257,430 of record NC_041390.1, on the reverse strand, counting down.
TTCAGCGGTAGTCTTAGAATAATTATCTCTTTTTATCTCTGTTGACTGATATGGCTGTGACTGCAGAAATCTTGTGATCTTGGGGCTCAACTTTCTGACATGAACAAACAACAAATTAGCCTCAACCTTGATCTGGAACTGGCCAAGAAGAACCTCAAGACCGCTCGTGATGAAGTAGCTGCCATGGGAGGTAACCAATCGACCGCTCCATATCCCAACACTGGCACTTTTCCTTTCCATCTTTGAACCGAGTGGCTTCACTCGAGCAGATGTATGTAGTGAAAACTGCCAACTCCAAGCTCGCCTGAAGAATGTTATTTCTTTAGAGAAAATGAAGGAAGCTCTGGAGAAGAAGGATCTGGATCTTGCCGCAGCACAAAAGGAGGCGCGCGAGAAGACAACGCTTGCTGACAAGAAGCTTGCTTCAGTCGGCAAGTTAGAAGAAGAAAACTCCAAGCCGAAGACTGCCGTATCTGACGCCAATCAGGAGGTCGAGCGACTGAAGAAGAACAAAGAGAAGTTGACCGATGAACTTGGAAGCCTCAAGGCCAAGAATGGCGAGCTAGAGTCTTATCTGGGCCAACTTGCTGCGAAGCTAGTCTTGAAACTTGAAGGTATTGACTAATCTTTCTTATTTCTGTCGACTGACAAGTCTAGTGGTGCCGTCCACTCATAATTCTCTCGATCATGCAGAACTTTGCCAAGACTTTGAAGTGGAAACCGGGCGGGTCGAGACGGGTCTCGATCCCATCAACTGTCCAGTCAAAGATGATGTTGCGATGAACGTGCTGCGGTTGGAGTCTCGCATGGACAGTGTGGTTGCTTATCTGGCACGCTTTAGCTGCAATTACTCGGGTTGATGCTGGTCTTTGGCCTCAGACGAAGCTGTCTCAAGATCTCGAGTCTTTGATGGCTCGACTGAATCAAATCCCTAAACGCGTGCGAGTATGGAAGAAGTCATCTGCTCGCTGTGGTGCTGACGTTGCTCTGTCTCTGGTTCGAGTGCACTTCAAGGATGTCAAAGAAGACAAGCTGGCGGAGCTCAAGGTTGCTAACACGAGGAAGCATACGTTTCAGTCTTTCATGGACACCTTCCTTGACGCCGCCACTCACATTGCAGACAGCATTGACCTCGACAGTTTCTGTGACCCAGCTAGTCCTTCTCCTGATGCATGACCGAAAAACATTATGCTCCACTTTTATTTGCCTCGGAATGCCGAGTGATTGTGTAACCGTTAAACTTCTTCGGGCTTGATGCTCGAATACTTTTGATCTGCCGTCTGGGACCTTGGGGTTTATTCGAACTTGGTTTATTTCTGAATACGCTGGTGTTTGCTTTCGACTGGAATTTGTTTTTTGCTCGGAATACTCTTTGTGCTTGGAATGCAGCTCTGAGGTGGGGAGTACTTAGGCGAGCACTTGGACTGCAACTAAGTTCCCGAGTGGGAGGATCGCTCACCACTCGGTAGAACTTTTAAACTTAGGCAAGTACTTGGACTGCAGCTAAGCCTCCGAGTGGGAGGATCGGTCACCACTCGGTAGGATTTTTAAAACTTAGGCGAGTACTTGACTACAGCTAAGCCTCCGAGTGGGAGGATTGCCCGACACTCGGTAGGATTTTTAAAACTTAGGCGAGTACTTGACTGCAGCTAAGCCTCCGAGTGGGAGGATCGCTCGACACTCGGTAGGATTTTTAAAACTTAG
>NC_041390.1:572220305-572255392 GCF_002162155.2 Triticum dicoccoides | reverse complement strand
ACTTGGACTGCAGCTAAGCCCCCGAGTGGGAGGATCACTCACCACTCGGTAGGATTTTTTAAAACTTAGGCAAGTACTTAGACAGCAGCTAAGCCCTCGAGTGGGAGGCTGGCTCACCACTCGGTAGGATTTTTTTAAAACGTAGGCGAGTACTTGGACTGCAGCTAAGCCCCCGAGTGGGAGGCTGGCTCACCACTCAGTAGGATTTTTAAAACTTAGGCGAGTACTTGGACTACAGCTAAGCCCCCAAGTGAGAGGCTGTGACGCCCCCGATTTAATCGTACACTAATCATACACGCAAACATGTACGATCAAGATCAGGGACTCACGGGAAGATATCACAACACAACTCTACAAATAAAATAAGTCATACAAGCATCATATTACAAGCCAGGGGCCTCGAGGGATCGAATACAAGAGCTCGATCATAGACGAGTCAGCGGAAGCAACAATATCTGCGTACAGACATAAGTTAAACAAATTTGCCTTAAGAAGGCTAGCACAAACTGGGATACAGATTAGAAGAGGCGCAGGCCTCCTGTCTGGGATCCTCCTAAACTACTCCTGGTCGTCGTCAGCGGGCAGCACGTAGTAGTAGGCACCTCCGGTGTAGTAGGAGTCATCGTCGACGGTGGCGTCTGGATCCTGGGCTCCAACATCTGGTTGCGACAACCAGGTAGAAGGGATAGGGGGAAAAGAGGGAGAAAGCAACCGTGAGTACTCATCCAAAGTACTCGCAAGCAAGGAGCTATACTACATATGCATGGATATATGTGTAAAGGGCCATATCAGTGGACTGAACTGCAGAATGCCAGAATAAGAGGGGGATAGCTAATCCTGTCGAAGACTACGCTTCTGGCAGCCTCCGTCTTGCAGCATATAGAAGAGAGTAGACTGAAGTCCTCCTGGTAGCATCACATAGCATAATCCTACCCGGCGATCCCCTCCTCGTTGTCTTGTAAGAGAGCGATCACCGGTTGTATCTGGCACTTGGAAGGGTGTGTTTTATTAAGTATCCGGTTCTAGTTGTCATAAGGTCAAGGTACAACTCCGGGTCGTCCTTTTACCGAGGGACATGGCTATTTGAATAGATAAACTTCCCTGCAGGGGTGCACCACATTCCCCAACACGCTTGATCCCATTTGGCCGGACACACTTTCCTGGGTCATGCCCGGCCGCGGAAGATCAACACGTCGCAGCCCCACCTAGGCACAACAGAGAGGTCAGCACGCCGGTCTAAACCTAAGCGCACAGGGGTCTGGGCCCATCGCCCATAGCACACCTGCACGTTGCGAACGCGGCCGAAAGCAGATCTAGCCCCCTTAATACAAGCACGAGCTTACGATCCAATGCGGCGCGCGCCACTCAGTCGCTGACGTCACGAAGGCTTCGGCTGATACCACGACGCCGGGATACCCGTAACTACTCCCGCGTAGATGGTTAGTGCGTATAGACCAAATGGCCAGACTCAGATCAAATACCCAGATCTCGTTAAGCGTGTTAAGTATCCGCGAACGCCGACCAGGGCCAGGCCACCTCTCTCCTAGGTGGCCTCAACCTGCCTTGTCGCTCCGCCACAAAGTAACAGTCGGGGGCCGTCGGGAACCCAGGCCCACCTCTACCGGGATGGAGCCACCTGCCCCTTCAGCCCCCATCTCCGAATAGTATCACAGGTAATGTAACAGTGTAAAGTATATAGTATATGCCCGTGATCACCTCCCGAAGTGATCACGGCCCAGTAGTATAGCATGGCAGACGGACAAGAGTGTAGGGCCACTGATGGAACACTAGCATCCTATACTAAGCAGTAGGATAGCAGGTAAAGGTAACAACAGTAGTAGCAAGGACAGGCTATGCAGCAGTATAGGATTAACTGAAAGCAGTAACATGCTACACTACTCTAATGCAAGCAATATAGAGAAGAATAGGCGATATCTGGTGATCAAGGGGGGGCTTGCCTGGTTGCTCAGACAAGGAGGGGTCGTCGGTGACGTAGTCGACCACAGGGGCATCAGCATCGTCACGGGGTCTATCGGAGAGAAGAAGGGGGAGAAATAGTAAATACATAGCAAGCAAGTGCTTAACAGGACAACAAGCAAAGTTAGACGTGTTCTAACGCGGTATGAGGTGATACCGGTGAAGGGGGGAAACATCCGGGAAAGTATTCCCGGTGTTTCGAGTTTTCGGACAGATGAACCGGAGGGGAAAAGTTACAGGTTCGCTATGCTAGGGACGTGTGGCGGACGAACGAACTGCGTATCTGGATTCGTCTCGTCGTTCTGAGCAACTTTCATGTACAAAGTTTTTTCATCTGAGCTACGGTTTATTTTATATTAATTTTAAAAGATTAAAATCATTTTTAGCATTTATTTAATTATTTTAATCCAACATTATCCAGAACAGTGCACGCTGACGTCAGCATGACGTCAGCAGTCAACAGAGGCGTTGACTGGTCAACTGACGTGTGGCTCCCGTTCGTCATTGACTGTTTAGTCTAATTAGGATTAACTAATCTAATTACTATTTAATTAAACTAACTAGTTAATTAGATTAATTAAATAAGATTAATTAACTTAATTAATTCATTAATACATTAATTAATTAATTTAATTACTATCTATTTATTTATTTTATAATCATTTTTTTATATCCCCTTTTTTTTAGAAACGTTTTGGGGTGGGACCCCAAGGTCAGTGGCTCAGGGGGAAGCCTAGCGGGCGAAAGCTAACGGGCCACGGGCACCAGCCCGTTTGGGCGCTGGCAGGGGCGTCGACCGCCGGAAGCTAGCACGGGAGGAGCTTCAGGCGCGGCAGCGGCAGCGAAGCAGTAGGTCGGGCACGGGACGGCAGCGAGCGGGTGCAGCGGCGGCTGGAGCGGCTGAGCGCGGGTCGTCCGGCGCAGGAGCAGAGCACCGGCGTAGGAGGGAGGCAGCAGCAGCGCGAACGCAGGCGGGGCGAGGTTGCGTCGTGCGGGTGCGTACGGGAGCTGCGGTGGCCGCCGCGGGCAGCGCCGACGCAGGTTGCAGGGGAGCGCTGTTGGCGCGGCCGTGGGCGCGAACGACACGGGCGGGCGCCGAGCGCGGCAAGGACGTCGACTGCGGGGGCGCGATGCGACGGAGCTCGTCGGGGCAGTTGGGAGCGGCGAGCAGCGGAGGGAACGAGCACGGGGCGAGGGGAAGAGAGGAGGGGCGTGGCTCACCGGGCCCTGCAGATGTGCGTCCCGGAGGAGGACGAAGACGTGGCGGGGTGGCGATGAGGCGGCAGTCCGGCAAGGTCGATTCGGCGAGGGGCGGCGGTGTCGGGGCACCCTCGGGGGCGTGCGGCAGAGGGTGGGGAAGATATCCCGATCCAGATTGGGATCGGGAGAGGGGGAGAGTGGGGAATCGGGGGAGTGGGCTAGGGTTACGGTAGGGTAGTGGGGGGGTTATGGGGGAAGCAGGGAGAGGTGGGCCGGCCTGGTTCGGGAGGCCAGCTGGGCCGATTGGCCCCATTGGGCCACGGGGGTTGCTCTCTCTCCCTTTATTAGTTTTCTGTTTTTGTTTTTCCTTTTTATTTATCTTATATCTTTTCTGTTTTATCTTATTCCTCATTTTATTTTAGTTTGTTAAAGTACAAGAATGATCCCTAACTTAGTACTACCACTAAACCCACTGCAATAAAAAGTTTAACACCTAAATAGAATAGTTTAACATTTTATTAATTATAAAAGGCATTTCAATAATTGTTTTGACTACTGTTTTATTCATTCTAGAGTATTTAAAGATTTTATGTAAGTGTGGTTTCTCCATCATAATTATCCATGATTTATTTGAATCCACCCGAACATTTAGTTTTAATATTTGAAAACTTTTATTGTTTGCCTTTATTTTAAATTTGAATTTTGAACTGGGTTTCGAACTACACGGGTTTAACCGAGGTGACATGGCATCATTAGCGGAGATTCACTGTAGCTTAATTATCCGGGCGTCACAGAGGCTAGCTCACCAGTCGGTAGGATTTTTTTAAAAACTTAGGCGAGTACTTGGACTGCAGCTAAGCCCCCGAGTGGGACGCTGGCTCACCACTCGGTAGGATTTTTTAAAACTTAGGCGAAACAGATTCGCAGCTAAGCCCCCGAGTGGGAGGCTGGCTCACCACTCGGTAGGATTTTTTAAAACTTAGGCGAAATGGATTCGCAGCTAAGCCCCCGAGTGGGAGGCTAGCTCACCACTCGGTAGTAAGTTTTTAAAACTTAGGCGAAACGGATTCGCAGCTAAGCCCCCAAGTGGAAAGCTGGCTCACCACTCGGTAGGATTTTTTAAAACTTAGGCGAAATGGATTCGCTGCTAAGCCACCCACTGGGGGATTTCTCATGTAAACAAAAACAACAACAATCACTGGGAAAATTATAACACTTTTGTCTTTTGATAAACAAACTACAGAGGTATCTCTTATTACATCTCATTCGAGTGAGTACTTAAGTATAAAAGGGGCGGAGCAGCTCCGCATTCCAGGCTCGTGGCTCATCAATCTGGCGATTGACATTGTAAAGATGGTATGCTCCATTGTGGAGAACTCTGGTGACGATGAAAGGGCCTTCCCAAGTAGGAGCGAGCTTGTGTGGTTTCTGTTGATCCACTCGGAGGACCAAGTCTCCTTCTTGGAAGGCTCGACTCTTCACATTTCTGGCATGGAATCGATGCAAGTCCTGTTGATAGATGGTCGATCGGATCATGGCCATCTCTCTTTCCTCTTCTAGGAGGTCGACTGAGTCCTGCCGGGCTTGTTCTGCTTCATCTTCAGAGTAGAGTTCGACTCGGGGTGCATTATGAAGCAAGTCACTCGACAAAACTGCTTCAGCTCCATAGACCAGAAAGAATGGGGTTCGTCTAGTCGACCGATTCTGGGTGGTCCTCAATCCCCAAAGAACTGACGGAAGTTCGTTGACCCATGCGCCTGCTGCATGCTTGAGATCACACATCAGTCGAGGTTTTAGTCCTTTGAGAATTAGACCATTAGCTCTTTCTGCTTGTCCATTCGACTGGGGGTGAGCGACTGATGCGTAGTCGACTCGTGTGCCTTGAGAGGTGCAAAAAGCTCTGAACTTGTCGGAATCAAAGTTTGACCCATTATCAGTGATGATGCTATGCGAAACTCCATATCTGAATATCAACTCTCTGATAAAGCTGATAGCGGTGCAGGCATCAAGATTCTTGATAGGTTTAGCTTCAATCCATTTAGTGAATTTGTCGACTGCCACCAGCACATGGGTGAATGCGCTCCTGCCAGTTCTCAGCGGTCCAACCATATCCAATCCCCAAACAGCGAAGGGCCAGACGAGTGGAATGGTCTTCAAGGCTGAGGCGGGTTTGTGCGACATATTGGAATAGAACTGACATCCTTCACATTTGTCGACTATCTCCTTCGGCATCTCATTTGCTTTTGGCCAGTAAAATCCCGCTCGGTATGCTTTAGCCACGATGGTCTGAGAGGACGCATGATGGCCACAGATCCCCGAGTGGATATCATCAAGAATTATTTGACCTTCTTCTGGAGTTATACATTTTTGACCGACTCCAGTCGCGCTTTCCCTGTACAACTGTCCCTTTATCACAGTGAAGGCATTAGATCGATGGACGATCTGTCGAGCCTCTTCCTCATTCTCTGGGAGTTCTTTCCTTAAGATGTACGCGATGTACGGCACTGTCTAGTCGGGAGTGATGACCAAAACTTCCATGATCATGTCGACCACCACTGGAACCTCAACTTCAGTCGGATCCGTGGCACTTTTTGGTTGCGGGACTTCTTCGATGAAAGGATCCTCTTGAACTGATGGTGTGTGGATGTGTTCCAGAAACACATTGCTGGGAATGGCATCTCTCTTGGAACCTATTTTTGCCAAATCATCAGCTGCTTGATTTTTTAGTCGGGGTATATGATGCAGCTCTAACCCCTCGAATTTCTTCTCTAGCTTTCTCACTGCATTGCAATTTAACCGGTCATGGCTGGACTTCTGACGTCCCACTCCTTCATCACTTGATTCACCACCAAATCTGAGTCGCCATAGACCATGAGGCGACGGACGCCGAGTGAAATGAACATATCTGAGCTTATCTCCTCGGGGGGAAACCAATACTACCCCAGCACGGGAACCATTCAGCATCTTAGAACCGTCGAAGAACATGGTCCAGTGCTCCGAGTGAACTTGAGACGGCAGTTGCTGTTCAATCCACCCGGTGACGAAATCTGCAATTGCTTGGGACTTGATAGCTTTCTTTGCCTCAAACTTGATATCTAGGGGAAGGAGTTCAATCGCCCATTTTGCCACTCGACCAGTTGCATCTCTGTTGTGCAGAATCTCTAACAATGGAGCGTCGCTGATGACTGTAATGGAATGGTCAGAGAAGTAATGTGCAACCTTCTTCGTGGTCATATAAATCCCATATACAAGCTTCTGATAATGAGGATATCTTTGCTTTGATGGGGTGAAAACTTCAGAAACATAATATACTGGGCGCTGAACTTTAAAGGTTTTTCCTTCTTCTTCCCGCTTGACCGTAAGTACTGAACTGACGACTTGTCCCGTGGCTGCAATGTAAAGTAGCAAAGGCTCTTCGATGATTGGGGCAGCAAGCACCGGCTGGGTGGAGAGCAGGGCTTTTAGCTCTGCAAACGCTGCATCAGCTTCAGGAGTCCACTTGAACTTGTCTGACTTCTTCATCTGTCGGTAAAGAGGCAATGCCTTTTCACCGAGACGAGAAATGAATCGACTTAAAGCGGCCAAGCAACCAGTAAGCTTTTGGACATCGTGCACGCGCACAGGGCGCTTCATTCGGATTATAGTACCATTTTTTTCTGGGTTGGCGTCGATTCATCGTTCGGAAACGAGAAAACCGAGTAACATTCCGCCAGGAACTCCGAATGTGCACTTTGATGGGTTAAGCTTGATATCATACCTCCTGAGGTTGGCAAATGTCTCAGCAAGGTCAGTCAGCAGGTCGGAACCTTTCCGTGACTTGACCACAATATCATCCATGTATGCTTCCACATTCCGACTGATTTGAGTGAGCAAACACTTCTGAATCATCCTCATGAACGTGGCTCCGGCATTTTTAGGCCGAATGGCATGGTAACATAATAGAAGCACCTGAATGGAGTGATGAAAGTTGTTTTCATCTCGTCGGGACCATAGAGACGGATCTGATGGTAACCCGAATAGGCGTCTAAAAAAGACAGGCGCTCGCATCTCACAGTCGAGTCGACTATCTGGTCGATGCGGGGGAGAGGAAAATAATCTTTCGGGCATGCCCGATTGATATGTTTGAAGTCAATGCACATGCGAAGTGACTTGTCCTTCTTGGGGACCATGACAACATTGGCGAGCCACTCGGAGTAGCAAATCTCTGTCACACCCTAGCTAGTTCAAGCATTAGAGTGTGCATCATGTTTAAATTTCTCTTAAATTTGAAATGGGGAAAGCAGAAACCCCCAACACCCCCTGGAAACAACTAGGGTTTACTAAAATTATTTTCAATGAACCTGAAATGCCCTTCTAAAAAGTTCACCCTCCTTGTCTTGGGTTAAAACCTCTGGCAAAATTGGTGCACAATTTTCTAGGTCAACAGAAGGTCATTGAATTAAATCATAAGTATTTGAATTTGCGCATTTAAATGCTATAAAATAATTTAAATGCTCAAATAATCCTGGAAATAAATGTTTGCTGTTGGAAATAATCTAAACAGAGCCCACAATTATTTTCAGGATTTTTGGAAACGTTTTAGTATTTTATTTAAAGCCCAACAGTTGCAGTTAATTAGAAAAACAGAAACAAATAAAAAGAGAGAGAGAGAGAGGGAAGCCCACCCGGGCCTTACCTGTGCTGGCCCAGCCACCTGGCTCGGCCCAGCCTACTGGCTCTGCCAGTCGTCGTCCTCCTCGCGCCAGAAGGACACAGAGTGCATGGCCGGCGCCCGCGGCCACACGCCGGCCACCTCCTGCTTCCGCCGACGCCTGGAGACGCCTAGGGGTGCCACGCGACCCCCACGTCCCTCTCTCATCCTCGCTCACTCTCCCCTCGTCTCCCTCACCCTCTCCCGCACCATGGCCGACGAGCTTGTCGCCGTCTCACCGCCGTAGTCGCGCTCTCCGTCACCCCCTCGCCTCTCTGACCTGTCCAGAAGCTCCGCCACGACGCCCTCGCCCTCCCCACCGAGCCACGCATCGCCGGAGGCCCTGCATCGCTGCCATCGGATCGTCTTCAACCTCGGTACCCGCTGGACGCCGTTCATCGATTCGCCTCGCTCCGGTCGCTCCCGAGCCCACTGAGCTGCTCATCGACCTCCCTGTGAGCTCCGCCGCCTTTCCCCTCTTCTTTCCCACGCGTTTGCACCCTCTAGGCCATAGTTCCACCATGGCCGAAGCTCGCCTCCGCTCGAGCTCGTCGCCGGCATCGCTCCGGCGACCATTTGGTCCTCGCGTGCTATGCAACGTGCTTGCCGCATCGCGTAGTGCCTCGCTAGCGCTTCAGTTTCCGTGTTTGCACGCCGTAGCCCACTCCCCACACATGGCCGAACTCTGGCCGCCGCCTTGGAGCTCGCCGTTGTCGTCTCCGGCCACCGTAGGCCCGGCCTCCACCACCACTAGATGCGCAACTGCAAGAGCTCTCCAACGAGCCCAAGAACGGCCTCGCCCATGCCCTGTGGGCATTTTCCGAGCTGCGCCACCGTCTCGGGCCTCGCCGGCGTCGAGTCGCCGGCGAGTTTGACCCAGTTTGACTCCTAGGTGGGCCCAGGTAGACCCCCCCTGAGTCTATGACAGGTGGGGCCGGTCTGCTAACTAATTTAGGATTAGTTTTAATTAATTTTAATTAAATCAGTCACTGACATGTGGGCCCAGGCCCCACTGACAGCTAATTAGTGTTAATCTAATCCTGTTAATTAGCTGAGAGGCTGACAAAAGGGGCCCACCAGTCAGGTTTGACCTGGGCTGGCGCCTTTGACCTGCTGAGGTCAGCATGACGCAATGCTGACGTAGTAATGCATTCTCTGGATTTATTTTTATTCAGGAATTTCCAGAAAATAGTTAAAACTTCTAAAAATCATAGAAAATCAACCATAGCTCCAAATGCAAAGATTTATATATGAAAAATGATCAGAAAAATTCAATCTATCCATCTGTAATGGTTTCATGCATGACAAAACAAGTTTACCTTGCTGTTTAAGCAGAATAAGGAAATGCACTATTAAGGCCATGTTTAATGAGCTAATATCTGAATCTTTGATTCAAATGAGTTCATTCCTTTCTGTTATAGCTTGCATTAGGCCAAGACACATTCATATTTCCATGTCATAGCATGCATCATATTGTTGCATATCGTCATGTGTTGATTGTGTTCCGATGTGTTCTTCGTGGTAGGTTCTGCCCCCGAGGATATTCATGAGTATCCAACTGAAGGGCAGTATCCCACTACCACTCCATCAGGCAAGCAACCATTGATCATTCCGATACAAACCCATGTTCTCGCTTCTGCTCTTGTTTACTGCATTAAGACAACGCGATTCAAACTGCTGTGTGCTACGGTAGTTGAACCCTTATCCTTTGCATGACCTGTCATTGCCACAGTAACTAGATGAAACCCACTAGCATGTGTAGGAGTTGATTGAGCCATGTATGTGATTCCTACCTTGCTATGCCTGCTATGCTTAGAGTTGTGTCAGGTCTGGTTCATCTGGGTGATGGGCCAGAGTGAAATGCTTATGCCGGTAATGTGAGGGATGTGTTGAACATGTTTTGGTAAAGGTGTCGATGAGAGGCCATGTAGGAGTACATGGTGGGTTGTTTCATTGAGGCCGTCCCTAAGAACTGAGATCTGTATGTGTGATTTAAGATTCAGCTACTACCATGCATTGGGATCCTTAATTGACTCTCTCGGCTTCTTAACCACCCTAGTACTCTGTCCAGGAGTTGCAAATAGTTTCTGGTGTTTGTAGGTTATGTGTTGGCGCCCCTGCATAGAGCTGACCCTAGGGGTGGGCTATGTTGCGGTAGATACACCGTGGCACGGTGTACCGAGTCACCCGTTTGGTGTCTCGGGATCCCTATTCACATCGTTCGGGGCTGTTTGTGGAAACCTCGGCCGGACTCCCTACGGATGGAACCTGGATAGGCGATAAACCTGGACTAGAGACTTAAGTGTTTAGGTAGGCCGTGGCCGACACCCTCGCTGGGCTTCCGCTTGAAGGTTGCCGAGTACATGTCGTGTAAACGGCGGTAAGTGGTGAAAGCGTGTATGAAGAAGTACACCCCTGCAGGGTATAAAACTATTCGAATAGCCGCGTCTGCGGTAAAGGACTACTTGGTTGCCTATATGGTTCATAGACAAGTTAATGGGTACTAATAAAAGACTCAAAATAAGCGTGAGTACCGAGGATGGCCCTCTCGTAGGATGACGAGGGAGGATCCCCGGTGGGGTATTGTGTTGGTGAGTAGTGGACTCGTGTGCGAAAACTATTTTACTGGTGAAGTTCCGTAGGATAGCTTAGCCAAGAGTCAAAGCTGGCTTGCTGCATTAACCCCACCACCTTCTTGAGAATAAGCATGTATACTAGGTTCTGATGTAAGACTTGCTGAGTACCTTTGTACTCATGTTTGCTTAATTACTGTTTTCAGACGACAACACCGCCCCCTCCGATGGGTTCTACGTAGACCTTGACGTCGACGAGTGACTAGCCACCCAGGTGGTGATCCTGGCCATGGAGGGCCCTATGTAGATAGACAGGCTTCGAGAAGCCTTCTTTCTTTCTAGAGTCTGTACTCAGACTAGTTGCTTCCGCCTGTGCTTGAATGTTTGTATGACTTGAGTGTCGGGTCATGTGACCCCTATGTGTATGAACATGTTATGTATGGCTCCCTGGAGCCTTTAAATAAAGTACTTGAGTTGTAGAGTTTTGTTGTGATGCCATGTTGTATGTACTCATATCGGGCATATTGTGTGTATGATTTAAATCCTTGGTATGAGTGGGATCCGACAATCTAGTTGCTTATCCTTGGCAGCCTTTCTTATGGGGAAATGCAGTCTAGTGTTCCTCGAGCCATAGTAGTCCGCTACAGCTCGGTTCACCGGAGTCCTGCTAGCCTAGCACTACTGTTTAGGACACTTGACTGGTCGGCATGTGTTTCACTTTGTTCCTATGTCTGTCCCTTCGGGGAAATGTCACGCTGTGACTTCTGGAGTCCTGCCTAGCCTGCTACAGCCCGGGTTCCCCGGAGTCCTGTTAGCCCAGTGCTACAGCCCGGAATCAATCGCTGATGACCGACATGCACGATGTGATTCATGTATGCCTGTCTCCATAGGTCTGTGCCGCTTTGGGTTCATGACTAGCCATGTCGGCCCGGGTTCTCTGTCATATGGATGCTAGCGACACTATCATATACGTGAGCCAAAAGGCGCAAACGGTTCCGGGCCATGGTAAGGCGACACCCGTGGGATACCATGCGTGAGGCCGCAAAGTGATATGAGGTGTTACCGGCTAGATCGATGTGACTTGGAATCGGGGTCCTGACAGCGTTGGCATCAGAGCTGGACTGCCTGTAGGTTCGTTGAGCCAAACTGGTCGATGTCGAGTCTAGAAATGCTTTAGTTATATGTAGGGGAATTGATTGTGGGAGGGAACGTAAGGCTCTTTTACTCCTTTACCCTATGCCTCTGATCTGAGTCATTCTCTTCTCATTCAACGTGGGTTAAGGACTAGGCTCTCTCCTTCTATCAGGTTCACGTGTTACTAATCCATAGTAGCTTATAGGATTGATGCTACAAGCCCCAGTTCAGTTTCTACTATTTTAGTATGTTGCTAATTGGATCAGAATCTTGATATGATGTTGTTGAGTGGTATTGCGAACTGTTGTGGATGTCTCAAATCTTTTTCTGAGCATTTATAGCTGTCATGCTGTCCAATTTTCCCTAGAAATTCTGATGTCTTTGCATTGTGGTTGTGCTTTCAGATGGCCAACCGTGTTCAAAACCAAGTGGTTTGCCTGACCCGGTGCCTCGACGTGCCCGGTCATACTGCTATGTTAGTCCGGGTAATGATCGAGACGGGCTACCGTTGGTATCCCGAATACACCGTCGAAGAGCAGTTCCGCGACTTTAATCAAAGCCAATATCGCTGCACCGTCAGGATATTTCCTTCTTATCCTGGAGCTACCGAGCCCCTTCACTGTTCCTATGGACTCGGGGTTACTGTTGAGATGGTTGTGCAGGATGCTGCCTATTCCATGATGACCATCTTGCGAGTCCGGACTGGCCTGCTTCGGAACACCGACTTCCATTACATGCCAGCTTCACTTCCGGGAGCGCAAGGGTATCTTCAGGCTATCTATGCTGACTCCACTCAGGAGGACTCATTAACTTGTACCACTGCCGAGATGCTCGAAGATAAGGACCGAGAGAATCGGGCCTTGAGGCTGGAGCTTTTCAATACCCGTGCTGATCATTGGGCCACATTGACTCGGTTTGCACCTGCGGTGCAAGCTGGATGTATGGATACAAGGGATCTGTATCCTGTGAGATCAGCTCTGCTAGACATGGTGGATTGGCGTGATGTGGGAGGCATCACCCCACCCCGTGGTCCCCGCAGGCCACTGTTTGTTGGTCCAAGACCTCATCCTAGCCCCTATGGTCCACAGGCTCCTCAGGACCGTCTGTTCCCGGATGGTCACGTTGAACTTCCAGGCTATGGAGGTGACTTCTATGAGGACTACTACGGAGCTGTCTGAGTTAGTAGTAGTACCACTAGTATTGTAGTAGTTGTATCTCCACTGTCCTGCGAGACTTGTGGAATATGACTTTGTGTGTAATCAAATCCGGAGGTGTAGACAAATACTGTATAGGAGCTTGGAATGCCTCCGATGAGATGTAACGTCTTTCATCATAGTTGTACTGTAGCCTGGGCTTGTACTAAACTATGTATGATGTGTATGACCGTTGGTATATATATGGCAGTTTTGTATTACCATGACATATGGATGAACATCTCTGCATTCCGCGTTATCCATTACATTCTGCACTCCTTGCTAAGTTTGAGCCATCCTTATCTAAACCATTGTCTTGTTTTCTCCTAGGATGGTCAACACCCACAGCAACCCTGCTGCCTCGGAGCAGGGGGAAGCTAGTGCAGCTAGAGGTGAAAATCTGCCTCACCCGCCTTCTCTGGCCGAAGTAATGCTGGAGGCGGAAAGAAACAAGCGTGAGACTAACCGCCTGCTAGAGGGGATTGAGCAGAACACTGCACGCCACCCACGAAATGAATTGGTGTCAATCAATGACTTTATCAAGCTGTACCCACCAAAGTTTAACCATTCCGTCGAACCCCTCGACGCGGATGACTGGCTTCGCAGCATCACTCACAAGCTACGTTCTGCCAACGTAGCCGAAGCCAACAAGGTTACCTATGCTGCCTATCACCTCGCAGGCCCTGCTAGCCTTTGGTGGGAAAACTTCGAAGCTATGCGCCCGGTCGGCCAAGTTACTACTTGGGCTGAGTTCAGTGAGGCTTTCCGCGAGCATCACATTCCGGAAGGTCTCATGGATCGCAAGAGGGAGGAGTTCTGCAACTTCACCCAAGGAAGACTGACTGTGGATGCTTATAGTCGTGAATTTGGAAATCTGGCACGCTATGCTCCCGAAGAGGTATCTACTAACGCTAAGAAGCAAGCAAGGTTCCGCAAGGGACTTAGCCCTGAGCTTGGCCACGATCTTCGTCTGCACGAGTGCACCTCCTTTAAGAAGTTGGTCAATAAAGCCATCAATGCTGAGACAGGCCAGACTGATTATGACGCTTCACGCAAGCACTCCCATGACTTTGGCTCTTCATCCGGCTCTGGAGCTCAGAAGCGCCGATTGTGGATCCCAAGCACGGCACTGCCACCCAGGTTCATCCCGAGGCCATCCTTTGAGGCGCCTCATCCCAACCAGAAATTTGCACCGCCCAAGCCCTATGGTGGCCCCGCTGCTAATGCTGCTCCACGCCCCAATGTGGTGACATGCTTTAAGTGTGGAGAGCTGGGTCACTATAGCCGAGAGTGTCCCCAGAACAACAACCCCAATCAAACTGGAAAGTCCGTTGGCCGTGGTAAGCCCACGGGAAAAACATTCTACGCCAAGCCGGCCACCACTGCACGTGGCCATGTCAACTATGTTTCAGCTGAGGTGGCTCATGAGGATCCCAACGTCGTCCTTGGTACGCTCCTTGTTAACTGCCATCCGGCATCTGTTCTTTTCGATACTGGAGCATCTCATTCATTCATATCCGAGAGCTATGCTCGATTGCATAACACGACATTCTGTGACATGCCCACTTCCATGGTAATTCAAACTCCGGGTTCCAAATGGAAAACTTCTAGAGTAAGTCATGGGAACAAAATTCTTGTCGATAGACTTGTCTTCCTTGCATCCTTGATAGCTCTCAAGTCCACGGATATAAACATCATCTTGGGTTTTGACTGGATGTCAGCTCATTACGCTAAGATTGATTGTGCCACTAGAACCGTTCAGCTTACTCACCCATCGGGCAAGACAGTCAATGTCTTAACTCGAGTGGCCAAGCGCCAGCTTTACTCCCTAAATGCCAACCCCCTTCCAGACCTTGAGGATGTTCCAATAGTCCGAGACTTTCCGGATGTCTTTCCAGAAGAACTGCCAGGTGTTCCACCTGACAGGGATGTCGAGTTTGTGATAGACCTTGTTCCAGGAACCGTGCCAATTTCTAGAAGACCCTACAAGATGGCACCCTTAGAACTAGCCGAGCTTAAGAACCAACTCGATGAGTCCTTGAAAAAGGGTTTCATCCGTCCTAGTTCCTCTCCTTGGGCTTGCCCCGTCCTCTTCGTCAAGAAGAAGGATGGAACGGATCGAATGGTTGTGGACTACCGCCCTGTCAACCTGGTCACCATCAAGAACAAATACCCGCTTCCTAGGATTAACGATCAGTATGATCAGCTCGCTGGATCCTCAGTCTTTTCCAAGATGGATTTGAGGTTGGGCTACCATCAAATCAAAATCAGAAACGGGGACATTCCCAAAACGGCCTTTGTTACTCGTTATGGCCAATACGAGTACACCGGCATGTCCTTCGGTTTAACCAATGCCCCAGCTACCTTCTCTCGCTTAATGAACTCGGTTTTCATGGAGTACTTGGATAAATTCGTCGTGGTATACCTCGATGACATACTCATCTACTCCAAGAATGAAGAGGAACATGCCGAACATCTAAGGCTGGTATTGATGAAACTTCGAGAGCATCGCCTTTATGCCAAATTCTCCAAGTGTGAATTTTGGTTGCCAGAAGTGACCTATCTAGGCCATGTAATCTCTGGCAAGGGTATTGCTGTCAATCCCGAGCGAGTTCAAGCCGTCCTTGATTGGACTCCACCTAAGACGATCAAGCAAGTTCGGAGTTTCCTTGGCTTAGCGAGCTATTGCCGTCGCTTCGTAGAGAATTTCTCCAAGGTTGCTAAACCTCTAACTGAACTCCTCAAGAAAGATAAAAAGTTAGAGTGGACTCCATAGTGCGAGTTCAGCTTTCAGGAACTGAAAAGATGCCTGACATCTGCTCCCGTACTGGTACCACCAGATTTCTCCAAGGACTTTATTATCTATTGCGACGCCTCGCGACAAGGACTAGGTTGCATACTCATGCAGGATCGTCAGGTAATTGCCTATGCTTCACGGCAATTACACCCACATGAGGAAAATTATCCCACACATGATCTAGAGCTTGCAGCTGTAGTCCATGCACTCAAAACCTGGCGACATTACCTCCTCGGTAATCGTTGCGAGATCTTCACCGATCACCAAAGTTTGAAATATATCTTCACCCAACCAGACTTGAATCTCAGGCAAAGACATTGGGTTGAGTTGATCTCGGATTACGACTTAGGAATAACTTACACCACGGGCAAAGCCAATGTCATGGCTGATGCACTAAGCCGTAAATCCTATTGTAACAACCTGATGTTACAACAGAGTCAACCACCTCTCCATGAGGAATTCCATAAGCTTAACCTTCACATTGTTCCTCGAGGATTCCTATCCACCCTGGTGGCGAAACCTACCCTTATGGATCAAATCATAACCGCCCAGCGGTATGATAAGGGCATATCCTGTATTAAGGAAAACATCGCTAGCGGAGTTGCTAAATGTTTCTCCATGGATGAGCGAGGTGCTGTCTTCTTCGAGAACCGTTTGGTGGTTCCCAAGAAACAACATCTACGCCAGTTGATCCTTAAGGAAGCTCATGAATCCCCTCTCACCATTCATCCCGGTAGTACTAAAATGTATCAAGACCTACGCTAGAGGTTTTGGTGGACTAGGATGAAGAGAGAAATCGCTCAATACATTGCTAATTGCGACGTTTGTCGTCGTGTTAAAGTAGAGCATCAATGGCCTGCTGGCACTCTTCAACCTTTGGCTATTCCCAAATGGAAATGGGATAAAATCAGTATGGATTTCATCACTGGGTTTCCCAGGTCCAAGAGAGGGAATAATGCCATCTTCGTCGTGATCGACCGTCTTTCCAAAGTAGCCCACTTTCTACCTGTTCGTGAGAGTATCACCACTAGCCAGCTAGCCGATTTATACATCTCCCGAATAGTGTCTCTTCATGGTGTTCCATTGGAAATTAACTCAGACCGTGGGAGTCTCTTCACCTCTCAATTTTGGGAAAGTTTCCAAAATGCTATGGGAACTCGTCTCTCTTTTAGTACTGCCTTCCATCCTCAATCAAGTGGTCAAGTAGAGCGAGTCAATCAAATTCTGGAAGATATGCTCCGAGCTTCTGTCATCTCGTTCGAAATGAGTTGGGAGAAATGCCTTCCATTCGCAGAGTTTGCTTATAACAATAGTTATCAAACCAGCTTGGGCAAGGCTCCTTTTGAAGTTCTCTATGGACGAAAATGTCGAACGCCTCTTAACTGGTCAGAAACCGGGGAAAGACAACTCTTTGGCCCAGATATGATTCAGGAAGCAGAAGAGCAGGTTCGCGTTATTCGTGAGAAATTGAAAACAGCCCAATCTCGTCAAAAGAGTCAATATGATCGTAAACATAAGCCTATGACTTATGAAGTCGACGAGAAGGCTTACCTTCGGGTTACTCCGTTAAAGGGAACCCATCGTTTTGGTATCAAAGGCAAATTGGCCCCTCGTTACATTGGACCCTTTCGCATTCTTGCCAAACGAGGAGAAGTTGCCTACCAATTGGAACTACCTCCGCATCTTTCCAGAGTTCACAATGTCTTCCACGTTTCACAACTCAGGCGTTGCTTCGCGGATCCTATCCGTGGAGTGGACCACGAAACGCTTGATCTACAAGATAACCTCTCCTATCTGGAATATCCCGTTCGTATCCTTGATCAGGCCGAGCGTACCACTCGACGTCCGAATATCAAGTTTCTCAAGGTTCAATGGTCACACCATTCCGAGAAAGAAGCCACTTGGGAAAGGGAGGATCGTCTTCGACTTGAGTACCCCACCTTCTTCCCGGAGGATCCTAAATCTCGGGACGAGATTCTTTTGAGTGGGGGTGAGTTGTCACACCCTAGCTAGTTCAAGCATTAGAGTGTGCATCATGTTTAAATTTCTCTTAAATTTGAAATGGGGAAAGCAGAAACCCCCAACACCCCCCTGGAAACAACTAGGGTTTACTAAAATTATTTTCAATGAACCTGAAATGCCCTTCTAAAAAGTTCACCCTCCTTGTCTTGGGTTAAAACCTCTGGCAAAATTGGTGCACAATTTTCTAGGTCAATAGAAGGTCATTGAATTAAATCATAAGTATTTGAATTTGGGCATTTAAATGCTATAAAATAATTTAAATGCTCAAATAATCCTGGAAATAAATGTTTGCTGTTGGAAATAATCTAAACAGAGCCCACAATTATTTTCAGGATTTTTGGAAACATTTTAGTATTTTATTTAAAGCCCAACAGTTGCAGTTAATTAGAAAAACAGAAACAAATAAAGAGAGAGAGAGAGAGAGGGAAGCCCACCCGGGCCTTACCTGTGCTGGCCCAGCCACCTGGCTCGGCCCAGCCTACTGGCTCTGCCAGTCGTCGTCCTCCTCGCGCCAGAAGGACGCGGAGCGCGTGGCCGGCGCCCGCGGCCACACGCCGGCCACCTCCTGCTTCCACCGACACCTGGAGATGCCTAGGGGTGCCACGCGACCCCCACGTCCCTCTCTCATCCTCGCTCACTCTCCCCTCGTCTCCCTCACCCTCTCCTACACCATGGCCGACGAGCTTGTCACCGTCTCACCGCCGTAGTCGCGCTCTCCGTCACCCCCTCGCCTCTCTGATCTGTCCAGAAGCTCCGCCGCGACGCCCTCGCCCTCCCCACCGAGCCACGCATCGCCGGAGGCCCTGCATCGCCGCCATCGGATCGTCTTCAACCTCGGTACCCGCCGGACGCCGTTCATCGATTCGCCTCGCTCCGGTCGCCCCCGAGCCCACTGAGCTGCTCATCGACCTCCCTGTGAGCTCCGCCGCCTTTCCCCTCTTCTTTCCCATGCGTTTGCACCCTCTAGGCCATAGTTCCACCATGGCCGAAGCTCGTCTTCGCTCGAGCTCGTCGCCGGTGTCGCTCCGGCGACCATTTGGTCCTCCCGTGCTATGCAACATGCTTGCCGCATTGCGCAGTGCCGCGCTAGCGCTTCAGTTTCCGTGTTTGCACGCCGTAGCCCACTCCCCGCACATGGCCGAACTCCGGCCGCCACCTTGGAGCTCGCCGTCGTCGTCTCCGGCCACCGTAGGCCCGGCCTCCACCACCACTAGATGCGCGACTGCAAGAGCTCTCCAACGAGCCCAAGAACGGCCTCGCCCGTGCCCTGTGGGCGTTTTCTGAGCTGCGCCACCGTCTCGGGCCTCGCCGGCGTCGAGTCGCCGGTGAGTTTGACCCAGTTTGACTCCTGGGTGGGCCCAGGTAGACCCCCCCTGAGTCTATGATAGGTGGGGCCGGTCTGCTAACTAATTTAGGATTAGTTTTAGTTAATTTCAATTAAATCAGTCACTGACATGTGGGCCCAGGCCCCACTAACAGCTAATTAGTGTTAATCTAATCCTGTTAATTAGCTGAGAGGCTGACAGAAGGGGCCCACCAGTCAGGTTTGACCTGGGCTGGCGCCTTTGACCTGCTGAGGTCAGCATGACGCAATGCTGAAGCAGTAATGCATTCTCTGGATTTATTTGTATTCAGGAATTTCCAGAAAATAGTTAAAACTTCTAAAAATCATAGAAAATCAACCATAGCTCCAAATGCAAAGATTTATATATGAAAAATGATCAGAAAAATTCAATCTATCCATCTGTAATGGTTTCATGCATGACAAAACAAGTTTACCTTGATGTTTAAGCATAATAAGAAAATGCACTATTAAGGCCATGTTTAATGAGCTAATATCTGAATCTTTGATTCAAATGAGTTCATTCCTTTCTGTTATAGCTTGCATTAGGCCAAGACACATTCATATTGCCATGTCATAGCATGCATCATATTGTTGCATATCGTCATGTGTTGATTGTGTTCCGATGTGTTCTTCGTGGTAGGTTCTGCCTCCGAGGATATTCACGAGTATCCAACTGAAGGGCAGTATCCCACTACCACTCCATCAGGCAAGAAACCATTGATCATTCCGATACAAACCCATGTTCTCGCTTCTGCTCTTGTTTACTGCATTAAGACAACGCAATTCAAACTGCTGTGTGCTACGGTAGTTGAACCCTTATCCTTTGCATGACCTGTCATTGCCACAGTAACTAGATGAAACCCACTAGCATGTGTAGGAGTTGATTGAGCCATGTATGTGATTCCTACCTTGCTATGCCTGCTATGCTTAGAGTTGTGTCAGGTCTGGTTCATCTGGGTGATGGGCCAGAGTGAAATGCTTATGCCGGTAATGTGAGGGATGTGTTGAACATGTTTTGGTAAAGGTATCGATGAGAGGCCATGTAGGAGTACATGGTGGGTTGTTTCATTGAGGCCGTCCCTAAGAACTGACATCTGTATGTGTGATTTAAGATTCAGCTACTACCATGCATTGGGATCCTTAATTGACCCTCTCGGCTTCTTAACCACCCTAGTACTCCGTCTAGGAGTTGTAAATAGTTTCTGATGTTTGTAGGTTATGTGTTGGCGGCCGTGCGTAGCGCTGACCCTAGGGGTGGGCTATGTTGCGGTAGATACACCGTGGCATGGTGTACCGAGTCACCCGTTTGGTGTTTCGGGATCCCTGTTCACATCGTTCGGGGCCGTATGTGGAAACCTCGGCCGGACTCCCTGCGGATGGAACCTGGATAGGCGATAAACCTGGACTAGAGACTTAAGTGTTTAGGTAGGCCGTGGCCGACACCCTTGCTGGGCTTCCGCTTGAAGGTTGCCGAGTACATGTCATGTAAACGGCGGTAAGTGGTGAAAGCGTGTATGAAGAAGTACACCCCTGCAGGGTATAAAACTATTCGAATAGCCGCGTCCGCGATAAAGGACTACTTGGTTGCCTATACAGTTCATAGACAAGTTAATGGGTACTAATAAAAGACTGAAGATAAGTGTGAGTACCGAGGATGGCCTCTCGTAGGATGACGAGGGAGGATCCTCGGTGGAGTATTGTGTTGGTGAGTAGTGGACTCGTGTGCGAAAACTATTTTACTGGTGAAGTTCCGTAGGATAGCTTAGCCAAGAGCCAAAGCTGGCTTGCTGCATTAACCCCACCACCTTCTTGAGAATAAGCATGTATAGTAGGTTCTGATGTAAGACTTGTTGAGTACCTTTGTACTCATGTTTGCTTAATTACTGTTTTCAGACGACAACACCACCCCTCCGATGGGTTCTACGTAGACCTTGACGTCGACGAGTGACTAGCCACCCAGGTGGTGATCCTGGCCATGGAGGGCCCTATGTAGATAGACAGGCTTCGAGAAGCCTTCTTTCTTTCTAGAGTCTGTACTCAGACTAGTTGCTTCCACATGTGCTTGAATGTTTGTATGACTTGAGTGTCGGGTCATGTGACCCCTATCTGTATGAACATGTTATGTATGGCTCCCTGGAGCCTTTAAATAAAGTACTTGAGTTGTAGAGTTTTGTTGTGATGCCATGTTGTATGTACTCATATCGGGCATATTGTGTGTATCATTGAAATGCTTGGTATGAGTGGGATCCGACAATCTAGTTGTTTATCCTTGGCAGCCTTTCTTATGGGGAAAGGTAGTCTAGTGTTCCTTGAACCATAGTAGTCCGCTACAGCCCGGTTCACCGGAGTCCTGCTAGACTAGCACTACTGTTCAGGACACTTGACTGGCCGGCATGTGTTTCACTTCGTTCCTATGTCTGTCCCTTCGGGGAAATGTCATGCTGTGACTTTCGGAGTCCTGCCTAGCCTGCTACAGCCCGGGTTCCCCAGAGTCTTGTTAGCCTAGTGCCACAGCCCGGAATCAATCGCTGATGACCGACATGCTCGATGTGATTCATGTATGCCTGTCTCCATAGGTCTGTGCCGCTTTGGGTTCATGACTAGACATGTCGGCCTGGGTTCTCTGTCATATGGATGCTAGCGACACTATCATATACGTGAGCCAAAAGGCGCAAACGGTTCCGGGTCATGGTAAGGCGACACCCATGGGATACCGTGCGTGAGGCCGCAAAGTGATATGAGGTGTTACCGGCTAGATCGATGTGACTTGGAATCAGGGTCCTGACAATCTCTCGGATAAACTCTGCTGCTAAGAGCCGAGCCACCTCCTCGCCGATGGCCTTTCTCTTCTGGACGGCGGACTGTCGAAGATGTTCTTTGACCGGTTTCACTTTTGAGTTAACTCGTAGATGGTGCTCAGCTAGCCCTCTGGGAAGACCCGGCATGTCAGAAGGCTTCCATGCGAAGATGTCCCAGTTCTCACGGAGGAACTGGATGAGCGCTTCTTCCTATTTGGAGTCAAGTGTCGTTGAGATATGAGTCGGAGCAGCACTGGGGTCGGTCGGGTGAATGTGAATCGGCTTTGTCTCACCGGACGACTGAAACGCTGATTCCGTAGCGGGCTTCTTGGCTCGCAAAAAATCACTCGGGTCTGCAGTTTTCTGGTATTCCTGCAGCTCTACCACTGCCATCTGAGCATCGGCGATCTTTGAGCCTTTCTGAAAGCACTCTTCCGCTTTCTTCCGATTGCCGATAATAGTGATCACACCTCTGGGACCAGGCATCTTCAGTTTGAGGTACACGTAACATGGTCGAGCCATGAATCGTGCATAAGCTGGCCTGCCTAGAATAGCGTGATAAGCGCTCTGGAAGTCCACAACTTCAAACGTCAACTTTTCTTTGCGGTAATTTTTGGAATCACCGAAAACCACATCAAGAGCAAGTTGGCCGAGTGACTCAGCCTTCTTTCCAGGAATGACTCCATGGAAGCTCATGTTGCTGGTACTGAGTTTGGATATCGAAATGCCCATCCCTTTCAACATCTCTGCATACAGTATATTCAGGCCACTGCCTCCATCCATCAAAACCTTGGTCAGTCGAGTGCCTTCAACAATTGGGTCGACCACCAAAGCTTGCCTCCCAGGGGTGGCTATGTGCGTCGGGTGACCAGACTGGTCGAATGTGATGGCAGTCTGAGACCATTTCAAATAACTGGGTGTCGCCGGGGCGACCATATTCACTTCTCGGTTGATAACTTTCAATCGACTTTTGCTTTCAACATCAGCAAAAATCATCATGGTAGAATTGACCTGGGGATACCCATCATCACTATCTTCCTTGTCCTCAACTTTGTCCGACTCCTTTTCCTTATCTTTGGGCTGTTTCCCTTGGAACTGCTGGATCAAGAGCCGGCACTGTCGAGTGGTATGCTTCGGATAAATGAGTTTACCCTCTTCATCTTTCTTTGTGTGAATGTGACATGGCAGATCCAACACATCATTTCCGTCTTGGTCTTTCACCTTCTTGTGGTTCCAAGGCCCTTCAGGCTTCCCCTTGAACTTTCCTTGAGTCACGGGCAAGGCTTCTCTAGGAGCAGCTGGCTTGGCTTTCCGCTTCTGCTTCTGACTGGAGTTCCCTCCTCCGGTTTCGTGGGAGACTGACTTGTGCTTGCCACTCCGGAGCCGATCCTCTTCTTCACCATTGGCATACTTGGTGGCAATCTCCATCATTCGACTCAGAGACATGTCTCTAGTTCGACCGAATTTCAGGTTTAGTTCTCTGTACTTAACGCCTTCCTTGAAGGCACAGACTGCTTGGTGATCAGATATGTTCTCTACTGTGTGATGCAATGTAATCCATCTCTGGATGTAGGCCCTCAAAGTTTCATTCGGCTTCTGCACGCAAGATTGCAGCTCTGTCAACCCTGCTGGTCGCTTGCAAGTTCCTTCAAATGTTCTGACAAACACTCGGGCAAGATCTTCCCAAGTGTAAATGCTGCTGGGCGCTAACTGATTCAGCCATGCTCTGGCCGAGCCTTCCAACATAAGAGGCAGGTGTTTCATTGCCACTTCATCGTTACCGCCACCAATCTGAACAGCCACTCGGTAATCCTCAAGCCAAGTATTAGGCTTGGACTCACCAGTGAACTTACTGACTCCAGTCGCCAACCTGAAGTTGGGAGGAATCACCGTGGCTCTGATGGCTCTACTGAAGCACTCCGGTCCTGAGACGTGTACTCTGCTGCTGGTGGGTACATCTCTGTCTCGACCTTCTCGGTGGGCTCCGTTCCTGTCGACCAAACCCTAAACGAGACCGGATCTCGCATCAAAGCCTGGCTCCCTGGGGTCGACTGGAATCCTTCGCCCAACACTGTGAGGGCGTCTGTCATCCTGCTGTCGAGGCACGTACGATCCACTCCTTGGGGGAGGGGTGGGTACTCGACGGCGATCATCCCGATTGAGTCGGTGACCATACTGCTCACGGTTCCTGTTCTGATCGCGCCGGTCTCCACGTCCCTCACGCCTCGGGGGCGATCTTGGGATATGGGCCGACTGGACTGTATCTGTAGCGACGGATCTGCTGTGGATCCTATTTCGCGACTGTGACACAGCTGAATTCTGATCTCCTGCCGCCCGGAGCAATGCTCTGATCTGCAACAAGCCTCTGCTAGCCTCTGACTAAGAAGGCTGAATCGACTCTGCTATACGGGCTGCAGCTGCTAAATTCTGAATCGGAGTTCGATATACCTGATTCGGTGGCAGAAAGAGCTTACGTCGACTGGATGTTGGAATCCGTTGTCGCGCACGCTTGTCGAGTGCTCGCTGGAGGTTCTCCAGTCAAGTGCGCTTAGCCAAGTTAGCCAAGCACACGTCCTCTAAGGCACGGGCCTCGGGAGTTTCTCCAACGATAGGAGTGTGCAGCGCATCCATGTTCCGGCGGCGAAGTTCTTCTCTCTGTAGCAAAGTAAGGGGCTCGGGGAGATACTCTTCATGAGTATGCGACGGACCGCCTCCGCCGTCGCCTCCGTCGGTGCGGGGAAAGCCGGGAGGACTGCGTGGTTCATCGACCATCAGAACCTCTACCGCTGGATCACTGCTGTCACACTCAGATGCAGTCTCTGCGGAGCCAGTCGACAGGTCGAACAGGCCGTAGAGAGATTCGTCGGGCTCGATCGCCGCGACTGGGGGGGGGGGGGCTGACTGGCGAGCCACCGCGTGTCTCACCCATCGCTGAAGTTTCGACCGACCAGAGTGCTTGCACCGGCAGGAAACAGGGAGGGAGGACGACACAGGGGCCGACCGATACTGGGTCGACGGCTACCACAAGAGGACACCGTGGACGCACGCGCGAAAGTGCGTTGCCCCGTGGACAGGGAGCGCGTCGACGTCGAGCAGAGCCTCCTGAAGCCAAGCGGAGTCGTCGGCGATGAACGTGAGTGTGCCGAGACGGATCTCGCGGCCCTCCACCAAAACTCTGCCTGAAACCATGATGAAGGGGATCAGAAAAATCGCAACTTCTCCAACAAGACGCTAGGACACCTGCCCCACGGTGGGCGCCAACTATCATGGTTCTAAGTCTGACAGTAGAATATGGGGGTAGGAATGGAGAGGCGAGATCTTAGCTATGGAGGAGTTGTACACACAAGGTTTACGAGTTTAGTCCCTTCTCGGAGGAAGTAACATCCCTACGTCTCGGATCCCGGAGGCGGTCGACTGGATTATACGTGTGTGAGTTACAGAGGGTGCGAACCCTTGTCCCAGAGGAGGAGGGTGGCTTATATAGAGTACGCCAGGACCCCAGCCCCCCTCCGTTACACAGGGTTCAATATACATTAAGAGGAGGCGTTAGAGGTAACGCCTGTATTAAGGTGCTACAAATGAGCATTAAGTATGCGAATGAATGCTTGATCGTCGCTGCGCAGAGTGGCTTTAGGTCTTGTGATATGTCGAGTGGTTTGGTGGTCGAGTCACCTGAGTAAGAGAGGTCTCCGAGTGATTGATAGGTCGAGTGGACTTCGCTTTGACACCTTTGTTGGTCCTCTGCTTCTGACTCTTGAACTCCTTAGTTCTTACGACAAGACTTTAGGTGGGGCGTATAGGTTAGGCCTATTACCCTACCCTAGGTCTGTGTCTACATCAGGCCCTTCTTGGCCCCTTTGGCCGCTTTCTTGGCCATCTTCTCTGGCACCTCATAAGGTTCTAGAAAAAGCATTTTCGTGAGTAATGGGAATTCTTGGTCTTCGGGCAGCGGAGCCGGACAGTTAATCCCCTCAGCTACCTTGATCCAGGCCTGAAAACATGGGTAGGAAAGCTTAGGCTTTCTCTCAAAATATGCTAGTAAAGGGTACGCCTTGAAAACATTAAAAGAGCTTACTGGGTTATCCTGGCGTTCTAAGCTAAGCCTGCGATCTTCGGTCGTGGGCGGTGGCGTCTTGCCAGCCTTGAAGAGCACTTTCCAGATTTCTTCGTGCGTCGTGCCGAAGAGTCTAGTAGCATCTAGTGCTTGGCCGGATCGTACTCCCACAGATAGCAAGTCCGGCGTTGGCACAGAAGGACCCAACGAATGAGCATGACCTGGACCACGTTGACAAGCTTGATCTTCCTACCTACCATGTTCTAGACGCACGTCTGGAGCCCAGTCAGCTCGTCCGAGGGACCCCAGGTTAGGCCCCTCTCCTGCCAGGAGGTGAGCCGCATCGGGATTCCGGATCAGAATTCGGGGGCCGCCACCCAATTGGCGTCACGCGGCTCGGTGATATAGAACCACCTTGATTGCCACCCTTTCACCGTCTCTGTGAATGAGTCTTTAGGCCAGGTAACGTTGGGCATCTTTCCCACATGGCGCCTCCGCACTCTGCTTTTTGGCCGCTCACCACCTTCGGCTTCACATTGAAGGTCTTCAGCCATAGGCCGAAATGAGGTGGGATGCGGAGAAAGGCCTTGCACACGACAATGAATGCCGTGATATTGAGGATGAAGTTGGGGGCTAGGTCATGGAAGTCTAACCCGTAGTAAAACATCAGTCCATGGACGAAGGGGTGAAGAGGGAAGCCCAACCCGTGGACGAAATGTGTAAGAAACACAACCCTCTCGTGGGGCTCTGGAGTAGGGACGATTTGTCCCTTGGCCGGGAGTCAGTGAGCGATCTCCTTGGCCAGATATCCGGCCTCCCGGATCTCCTTGATATCCCTCTTCTTGATGGACGAGGCCATCCAGTTACCCCCAACTCTGGATCTGGACATCTTTGGAGTGCTTTCTCGGACGAGGGAAAAGCTAAAAGCTTGGGCGCTGGAGCTCAGGGACGGAAGTACTGAGGAGGAGCCGAGGTGTGGGTGAAGAAAGGGAATCCTTATCCCCTTATAAAGGCCATGAATATCAAGCGTCTCCCCACTCGCCTATTCCTAAGGGCCGTGCAAATGGCACGGTTGGGTCACCCACGCCCGTATTGATGAGAATCCCGTAATAAGGGGACACGATCTCTGCTTTGACAAGACATGCCAATGGCAACCGTGTCTCAAAACATGGAGCGGCAGACGAAAAACGGTTTGAAATTATGACCGGACATACGTGATGCCATGTTGTAAAAAGCTGTCAGCAGATTAGACTCGTGTAAAAATATATTATCTCTGCAGTTATGTATGGTGTGTGTGACAAGTCCGGATACTATCATCGCATCCGAAGACTATCTTGAAGTTCGGATAGAAGGGAACCCGCCTTGCAATGCCGAAGAGAATCTGCGCGCCGGACTCCTCATCATTGAAGCCAGGTTCAGGGGCTACTGAGGGAGTCCTAGACTAAGGGGTCCTCGGGCGTCCGGCCTGTTATCCATGGGCCGGACTAATGGGATGTGAAGACTGTACCTGTGTCCGGATTGGACTCTCCTTGGCGTGGAAGGCAAGCTTGGCGACCGATTATGAAGATTCCTTCTTATGTAACCGACTCTATGTAACCCTAGATTCCCCCTCGATGTCTATATAAACTGGGGGGGTTAGTCCGGAAAGGATATATTCATGACCATAGTCATACAGGCTAGGCTTCTAGGGTTTAGCCATTACGATCTCGTGGTAGATCAACTCTTGTAATACTCATATTCATCAAGATCAATCAAGCAGGAAGTAGGGTATTACCTCCATAGAGAGGGCCCAAACCTAGGTAAACATCGTGTCCCCCGTCTCCTGTTACCATCGATCCTAGACGCATAGTTCGGGACCGCCTACCCGAGATCCGCCGGTTTTGACACCGACAACCACCACGAGGGTGGGGGGCGCGCCCTACCCCCTGGGCACGCCCCCTACCTCGTGGCCGCCTCGGGGACCCTCCTGACTTGTTCCCGACTCCAACACCTCCTATATATACCCAAACTTCTAGAAAGAAACCTAGATCGGGAGTTCCACCGCCGCAAGCCTCTGTAGCCACCAAAAACAATTCTAGACCCGTTTCGGCACCTTACCGGAGGGGGAAATCCCTCTCCGGTGGTCATCTTCATCATCCCGGCGCTCTCCATGACGAAGAGGGAGTAGTTCACCCTCGGGGTTGAGGGTATGTACCAGTAGCTATGTGTTTGATCTCTCTCTCTCTCTCTGTCTCTGTCTCTCTCTCTCTCTCTCGTGTTCTTGATTCGGCACGATCTTGATGTATCGCGAGCTTTGCTATTATAGTTGGATCTTATGATGTTTCCTCCCCTGTACTCTCTTGTGATGGATTGAGTTTTCCCTTTAAAGTTATCTTATCAGATTGAGTCTTTAAGGATTTGAGAACACTTGATGTATGTCTTGCATGTGCTTATCTGTGGTGACAATGGGATATCACGTGATCCACTTGATGTATATTTTGGTGATCAACTTGCGAGTTCCGTGACCTCGTGAACTTATGCATAGGGGTTGGCACACGTTTTCGTCTTGACTCTCCGGTAGAAACTTTGGGGCACTCTTTGAAGCTCTTTGTGTTGGTTGAATAGATGAATCTGAGATTGTGTGATGCATATCGTATAATCATACCCACAGATACTTGAGGTGACAATGGAGTATCTAGGTGACATTAGGGTTTTGGTTGATTTGTGTCTTAAGGTGTTATTCTAGTACGAACTCTAGGATAGATCGAACAGAAATAATAACTTTGAGGTGGTTTCGTACCCTACAATAATATCTTCATTTGTTCTCTGCTATTAGTGACTTTGGAGTGACTCTTTGTTGCATGTTGAGGGACAGTTATATGATCCAATTATGTTATTATTGTTGAGAGAACTTGCACTAGTGAAAGTATGAACACTAGGCCTTGTTTCAACGCATTGCAATACCGATTTTGCTCACTTTTATCATTAGTTACCTTGCTGTTTTTATATTTTCATATTACAAAAACCTTTATCTTCCATCCATATTGCACTTGTATCACCATCTCTTTGCCGAACTAGTGCACCTATACAATTTACCATTGTATTGGGTGTGTTGGGGACACAAGAGACTCTTTGCTATTTAGTTGCAGGGTTGTTTGAGAGAGACCATCTTCATCCTGCGCCTCCCACGGATTGATAAAGCTTAGGTCATCCACTTGAGGGAAATTTGGTACTGTCCTACAAACCTCTACACTTCTAGGCCCAACAACGTCTACAAGAAGAAGGTTGTGTAGTAGACATCAAGCTCTTTTCTGGCGCCGTTGCCGGGGAGGTGAGTGCTTGAAGGTATATCTTTAGATCTTGCAATCAAATCTTTTAGTTTCTTGTTTTATCACTAGTTTAGTCTATAAAAGAAAACTACAAAAAATGGAATTGAGGGTGCCTCATATGCTTCTTCTTTTTAATGTCTTTCGTGAAAATAAGGATTCCGATAATTGTGCCAAAGTGTTAGAATAAGAATGCATTAAAATGTTTGGCACTAAATATTTGAATGATGAGCATGATTGCAATGTTGTTAGTATGAATTCCTTGAATACCCATGATGCTAATGATATGCAAATCCACAAGCTTGGGGATGCTATGTTTGATGAATATGATATTTTTAGTCCTCGAATTTTTGATGAGAATATTAATTATGATGAAAGCATGCCTACTATCTATGATGATTATTGTGATGACATGTATGCTATAAAGAATAATGATAACCATTAAACTTGTCATCATGATTTTAATTTTCAATTGGATTATGCCTCACATGATAGTTATTTTGTTAAGTTTGCTCCCACTACTATTCATGAGAAGAAATTTGCTTATGTGGAGAGTAATAAAATTTCTATGCTTGTGCATCATGAAAATAATACTTTATGTGATGGTTATATTGTTGAATTCATTCATGATGCTACTGAAAATTATTATGAGAGAGGAACATATGCTTTTACATATTGCAATAATATCAAGTTTCCTCTCTATGTGCTTAAAATCTTGAAGTTATGCTTGTTTTGCTTTCCTATGCTAGTTGATTATTGTTCCCATAAATTGTTTGCTCACAAAATCTCTATGCATAGGAAGTGGGTTAGGCTTAAATTTGCTAGTTATATTCTTCATGATGTTCTCTTTATGTTTTGATTCTTATCTTTTATGTGAGCATCATTGAAATCGTCATGCCTAGTTAGGGGCGTTAAACGATAGCGCTTGTTGGGAGCCAACCCAATTATTTTTTTGTTCTTTGATTTTTGCTCCTGTTTAGTAATAAATAATTCATCTAGACTCTGTTTAGATTTGGTTTTATTTTTAAATTAGTGTTTGTGCCAAGTAGAACCTTTGGGAAGACTTGGGTGAAGTCTTTGCGATCTTGCTGTAAAAAACAGAAACTTTTGCGCTCACGAGATTAGCTGCCATGTTTTAATGGAGAGTGAGATTAGGTTGATTCTTTTTGCAGATGATTAATAGACAAATTCCTCAGGTCCACCAATTTATTTCAGAATTTTTGGAGTGACAGAATTAATCGAATGATACAGATTACTACAGACTGTTCTGTTTTTGACTGATTCTGTTTTCATTGTGTTGTTTGCTTATTTTGATGAATCTATGAGTAGTATCGGATGGTATGAACCATAGAGAAGTTGGAATACAGTATATATTACACAAATATGAATTTATAATGAGTTCACAACAGTACCTAAGTGGTGATTTATTTTCTTATACTAACGGAGCTTACGAGTTTTCTGTTGAGTTTTGTGTTGTGAAGTTTTCAAGTTTTGGGTAAAGATTCGATGGACTATGGAATAAGGAGTGGCAAGAGCCTAAGCTTGGGGATTCCCAAGGCACCCCAAGGTAATATACAAGGACAACCAAGAGCCTAAGCTTGGGGATGCCCCGGATGGCATCCCCTCTTTCGTCTTCGATCATGGGTAACTTTACTTGGAGCTATATTTTTATTCACCACATGAGATGTGTTTTGCTTGGAGCGTCATTTTATTTTATTTTGTTTTGCTTGATATTTGAATAAAATACCAAGATCTTAAATTCTTAAATGTTAGAGTCTTCACATAGTTGCATAATTATTTGACTACTCATTGATCTTCACTTATATCTTTTGGAGTAGTTTGTCGTTTTCTCTAGTTCTTCACTTATATCCTTTTAGAGCACGGCAGTGGTTTTATTTTGAAGAAATATATGAACTCTCATGATTCGCTAATATTATTTTGAGAGTCTTTTAGAACATCATGGTAATTTGCTTTGGTTATGAAATTAGTCCTAATATGATAGGCATCCAAGATGGGTATAATAAAAACTTCATATAAAGTGTATTGAATACTATGAGAAGTTTAATACTTGATGATTGTTTTGAGATATGAAGATGGTGATATTAGGGTCATGCTAGTTGAGTAGTTGTGAATTTGAGAGATACTTATGTTAAAGTTTGTGATTCCCGTAGCATGCACGTATGGTGAACTGTTATGTGATGAAGTCGGAACATGATTTATTTTTTGATTGTCTTCCTTATGAGTGGCGGTCGGGGATGAGCGATGGTCTTTTCCTACCAATCTATCCCCCTAGGAGCATTTGTGTAGTACTTCATTTCGATAACTAATATATTTTTGCAATAAGTATGTGAGTTCTTTATGACTAATGTTGAGTCCATGGATTATACACACTCTCACCCTTCCACCATTGCTAGCCTCTCTAGTACCGCGCAACTTTCGCCGGTACCATAAACCCACCATTTACCTTCCTCAAAACAGACACCATACCTACCTATTATGGCATTTCCATATCCATTCTGAGATATATTGCCATGCAACTTTCCACCGTTCCGTTTATTATGACACACTCCATCATTGTCATATTGCTTTGCATGATCATGTAGTTGACATCGTATTTGTGGCAAAGCCACCTTTCATAATTCTTTCGTACATGTCACTCTTGAATCATTGCACATCCAAGCACACCGCCAGAGGCATTCACATAGAGTCATATTTTGTTCTAAGTATCGAGTTGTAATTCTTGAGTTGTAAGTAAATAAAAGTGTGATGATCATCATTATTAGAGCATTGTCCCAGTGAGGAAAGGATGATGGAGACTATGATTCCCCCAAAAGTCGGGATGAGACTCCGGACGAAAAATAAAAAAAGAGAAAAAAGAGGCCATAAAAAAAGAGAAGGCCCAGAAAAACAAAAAAACAAAAAAGTGAGAGAAAAAGAGAGAAGGGGCAATGCTACTATCCTTTTACCACACTTGTGCTTCAAAGTAGCACCATGATCTTCATGATAGAGAGTCTCCTATGTTGTCACTTTCATATACTAGTGGGAATCTTTCATTATAAAACTTGGCTTGTATGTTCCAATGATGGGCCTCATCAAAATGCCCTAGGTCTTTGTGATCAAGCGAGTTGGATGCACACCCACTTAGTTTCTTTTTGAGCTTTCATACACTTATAGCTCTAGTGCATCCGTCGCATGGCAATCCATACTCACTCACATTGATATCTATTGATGGGCATCTCCATAGCCCGTTGATACGCCTAGATGATGTGAGACTATCTTCTCCTTTTTGTCTTCTCTACAACCACCATTCTATTCCACCTATAGTGCTATGTCCATGGCTCACGCTCATGTATTGCGTGAAGATTGAAAAAGTTTGAGAACATCAAAAGTATGAAACAATTGCTTGGCTTGCCATCGGGGTTGTGCATGATTTAAATATTTTGTGTGATTAAGATAGAGCATAGCCAGACTATATGATTTTGTAGGGATAGCTTTCTTTGGCCATGTTATTTAGAGAAGACATGATTACTTTGTTAGTATGCTTGAAGTATTATTATTTTTATGCCAATATTAAACTTTTGTCTTGAATCTTTCGGATCTGAATATTCTTGCCACAATAAAGAGAATTACATGGATAAATATGTTAGGTAGCATTCCACAACAAAAATTCTGTTTTTATCATTTACCTACTCGAGGACGAGCAGGAATTAAGCTTGGGGATGCTTGATATGTCTCCGACGTATGTATAATTTTTGATTGTTCCATGCTATTATATTATCAACCTTGGATGTTTTATATGCATTTATATGCTATTTTATATGATTTTTGAGACTAAACTATTAACCTAGAGCCTGGTGCCAATTTCTGTTTTTCCTTGTTTTTGAGTATCACACAAAAGGAAAACCAAACGGAGTCCAATTGACCTGAAATTTCACGGAGATTGTTTTTGGACCAGAAGACGCCCACGGAGTACCAGAGATGGACCAGAGGAGTCCCGAGGCCACCACGAGGGTGGTGGCACACCCTACCCCCTGGACGCACCCCCTACCTCGTGGCCGCCTCGGGGACCCTCCTGACTTGTTCGTGACTCCAACACCTCATATATAAACCCAAACTTCTAAAAAGAAACCTAGATCGGGAGTTCCGCCGCCGCAAGCCTCTGTAGCCACCAAAAACCAATCTAGACCCGTTCCGACACCCTGCTGGAGGGGGGAATCCCTCTCCGGTGGTCATCTTCATCATCTCGGCGCTCTCCATGATGAGGAGGGAGTAGTTCACGCTCGGGGCTGAGGGTATGTACCAGTAGCTATGTGTTTCCCTCTCTCTCTCTCTCTCTCTCTCTCTCTCTCTCTCTTATTCTTGATTCGGCACGATCTTGATGTATCGCGAGCTTTGCTATTATAGTTGGATCTTATGATGTTTCTCCCCCTGTACTCTCTTGTGATGGATTGAGTTTTCCCTTTGAAGTTATCTTATCGGATTGAGTCTTTAAGGATTTGAGAACACTTGATGTATGTCTTGCATGTGCTTATCTGTGGTGACAATGGGATATCACGTGATCCACTTGATGTATGTTTTGGTGATCAACTTGCGAGTTCCATGACCTCATGAACTTATGCATAGGGGTTGGCACACGTTTTTGTCTTGACTCTCCGGTAGAAACTTTGGGGCACTCTTTGAAGTTCTTTGTGTTGGTTGAATGGATGAATCTGAGATTGTGTGATGTATATCGTATAATCATACCCAAGGATACCTGAGGTGACATTGGAGTATCTAGGTGGCATTAGGGTTTTGGTTGATTTGTGTCTTAGGGTGTTATTCTAGTACGAATATCTAGGATAGATCGATCAGAAAGAATAACTTTGAGGTGGTTTTGTACCCTACAATAATCTTTTCGTTTGTTCTCTGCTATTAGTGACTTTGGAGTGACTCTTTGTTGCATGTTGAGGGATAGTTATATGATACAATTTGTTATTATTGTTGATAGAACTTGCACTAGTGAAAGTATGAACCCTAGGCCTTGTTTCAATGCATTGCAATACCGTTTTCGCTCAGTTTTATCATTAGTTACCTTGCTGTTTTTATATTTTCAGATTACAAAAACCTTTATCTACAATCCATATTGCACTTGTATCAGCATCTCTTCGTCGAACTAGTGCACCTATACAATTTACCATTGTATTGGGTGTGTTGGGGACACAAGAGACTCTTTGCTATTTGGTTGCAGGGTACTTTGAGAGAGACCATCTTCATCCTATGCCTCCCACGGATTGATAAACCTTAGGTCATCCACTTGATGGAAATTTGCTACTGTCCTACAAACCTCTGCACTTGGAGGCCCAACAACGTCTACAAGAAGAAGGTTGTGTAGTAGACATCAACAAACCTGCTGAAACGGTCGCAAGGCTCTATGGCCATGAAGTAGTGATGGATGAGCACATGATGGCGCACGCACAACTGGGCGACGGCAACCTTCTGATCTATGCCGGGACGATCGGCGGTGTACTAGAGGTCGATGCCGACCACCTTGTACTTGTCTCGAGCAAGCTACTGCTCAACATTGTTAATGTAGTCGTCCACCACGGTCGGGTCGATGGTGTACACCACCGAGAGATCCGTCTCCCTCGCGTGGGTCTCCACTCTATGCTCGCTGAACTCTATTGGAGCGCCGCTAGACATCCCCTCTCTGTGTGTCATCGTGGGTGTGCTTGTTGTGTTGTGGGGCGCGATTGAAAGGTTGAAGAGACTAATGTTATAATGGCCGCGGGAATTAAAGGGGAAGCCGGACGGCCAGGAATATCGGCAGGCCCTGATGTCAGTTCTGATTTGCAGCGCGTAACTCCATCGTGCCGCACGTTACTGCATCGCGTGGCAACACGCATGGCGCAACCGCATGCATCTGGGGCCCCGACGTGATCGTGCGCATGCCCAACCGCTGGCAGAGCGCGCGCGGAGGGACGCGAGCAGAGCGCTCCGCGGTCGCCTCAATGGCGAGCAAC
>NC_041390.1:572200487-572220069 GCF_002162155.2 Triticum dicoccoides | reverse complement strand
CAGTTGAACACGCAAGGAAAAGCTGTCCACAAGCCGAGCGCACCGACGAACGCGAGCAGAGCGCGCCAATGGACGTGAATAGAGCGTGCCGCGGCGCCTAATGGCGAGCACAGCGTGCTCCGGCGCCTAACGGCGGGATAGACCTTCATTCAAGCCAATCAACATGTGTTCAAAAAACAAAAATTATCAAAAAGTAACGGCATAGACATTGGCAGCACAACTTATAAATTGATGGATGGAGTACTAGTTACAGTGATGCATATAATTAGGCAAGAATAAAGATGCATACATCAACATACGACCTCCTCCTTCTCAACTCAGTGCGTCGGGCCATCGACCGGCGGCTAAGGAGCGGTGGCTTTTGTGGTGAGGTCAAGGTGCTTCTCAACAGTGGCATCCAAGGATTCCAGTCGGTTGAAGAAGGCCAATGTCATAGCGTCCTCACTGGCCTTGTAGATACCTATGTAAATGATTCGCTCATACACATGGATGTCTAGGTCGACGGTTTCTTGCAGGGCGAGGTGCCTCGCGGTGAGCGCGACTTCCAGGTGGACATTTTCGTGGCGTCGGCGGGCAGTCGCAGGGCCACCAGTGCTTGAAAGAGGTTCCAACCATGGAGGACGATTAGGGTGGCAGGCAATGAGGAGCCCGGGCACGCGGGTTGGAGGAGTACGGCGATGACGTCTACGAGCTTCTTGACGACGGTGAACCTGTTGGTGGTGCGAATGATCATCTGATCGTACTGAGAGTTGTAGCTGGCATCGACGGCGGCCATCCACCAGCCAGTCACCAACACCGCGTGGAGACGATCCACGGTGCCATGCCGCAGGCCGACATCGTGGACCATCTGGCGCAACCATTGGTCGCTCGCGAGCATCGCTGCCATGAGTCTGGAGTGAGCACGTTTGCTCTTATTAGTGTAGGTGCTTAGGCAAATTCTTAGGTGTGTACGATGTGGTAGATGCATTGGAATGGAGGGGCGCCTTTATATGAGTGCAAACTGCGTTGCATTCACATCGTGCTGCCTCGTTTTCTGGTTGTCCTCCCATTACTCCCCTCATGCATTCACACGATGCTACTTGAAGGAGGATGCATCATTGGCCGTTCAACATTTCGGGAACTGCTACCCTCTCCCTCATATTCATTAAAGCCGTATCAAGAACTGCACCGCCCGCTGTCAAATCGAATAGTACTGTGCCACCCGCTGCACGCCCAGCTAAACACGCCTCCTCACCTCCATCTATGCTTAATTACTGAATTTTAGTTGCAAAAATTAGATACTGCTAGTGATTTTTAGCTTCATATTTTGAAAAATCGCAGTGTTACAAGGTTAGCAAATGACAATGTTACTAGATCAACAAATGTCAATCTTTGTAGTTTGACAAATGGCAACATACCCAATATGACAGATGCAAATCGCACCAAATTGTTTGTAAGTGGTTCACACGGGTGTTCAAGAGATGCAGAAATCCCGCTCTCACTTTGCATACGGGCGTTCTATCTAAAACGTTTGCGATCAAGAGCAATGAAAACCTATAGCCATTAAAAACCAAGACACGTGGCGTCATGTGAATGGTTAACCGAATGCACATGGTTTGAATTATACAAACGTTTGAGATATTAAAGTGGCAACTATTTTTTTTTCAAAATGCCTTTGTTGGCTGTCATTATTCGAGTGCGCCTTCTCTCAAAATGGACACGAAAAATACCATAGCATGTCGGGTGCCCTTCCATGATAGCATGCCAAGTTTAATGAATTTCAGACGAGTTTCAGATTTCCTAGAATTAAAAAACCAGGTATCTCAATGTTTTGTCGGCAATCAACGGTGCTCTTGTGTTTGAAATTCATTCCCATTTCTTGCATGGGACCTAAGCATGCACCCAAGGAGACACATTTGATTTTTCAACCAATTTATATGCACTGGAGCATGCGCATGTAGTCCAAATTTGAATTATGCACATAAATGCATTGTAAACTCAGTTAATGCATAAAAATGTCCAAACGAACCCCGAAAAATCACAAAAATTCACACAACACTCCTGTTGTTCTATGTTGACACGAGAATTTTTTTTGAAAGCAATAAGAGGCAATGGATATCGTTTCGTCCCCAGAGGTGGGACGTTCCCTACCGAAAACCATCATGCTTGTTGTGAGAAGCTCCGGTTTGTGAGAAGCATAGACCCAAACCTGCCCCAAATGGGACAAAACTTGTACCACAGCATGTTGATGCAGCTCCATGATAGCATGCCAAGTTTCATGAATTTCAGACGAGTTTTGGATTTACTAGAATTTAAAAACCAGGCATCCCAATGTTTTTCCGGCAATCAACGGTGCCCTGGTGTTTGAAATTCATTCCCATTTCTTGCATGGGACCTAAGCATGCACCCAAGGAGACATATTTTATTTTTCAACCAATTTATATGCAATGGAGCGTGCACATGTAGTTCAAATTTGAATTATGCACATAAATCCATTGAAAACTTACTTACTGCATAAAAATGTCCAAACGAACCCCGAAAAATCACAAAAGTTCACACAACACTCCTGTTGTTCTATGTTGACACGAGAAAAAAATTGAAAGCAATAAGAAGCAATGGATATCATTTCGTCCCCAAAGGTGGGACGTTCCCTAATGAAAACCATCATGCTTGGTGTGAGAAGCTCCGGTTTGTGAGAAGCATATACCCAAACCTGCCCCAAATGGGACAAAAAATTTACCACGGCATGTTGATGCCGCTCCATGATAGCATGCCAAGTTTCATGAATTTCAGACGGGTTTTGGATTTACTAGAATTTAAAAACTAGGCATCTTAATGTTTTGCCGGTAATCAACGGTGCCATGGTGTTTGAAATTCATTCCCATTTCTTGCATGGGACCTAAGCATGCACGCAAGGACACATATTTGATTTTTTAACCAGTTTATATGGGCTGGAGCATGCACATGTAGTTGAAATCTTAATTATGCACATAAATGCATTGAAAACTCACTTAATGCATAAAAATGTCCAAACGAACCCTAAAAAATCACAAAAATTCACGAAACACTCCTGTTGTTCTATGTTGACACAAGAAGTTTTTTTGAAAGCAATAAGAGGCAATGGATATCATTTCGTCCCCAAAGGTGGAATGTTCCCTACCGAAAACCATCATGCTTGTTGTGAGAAGCTCCGGTTTGTGGGAAGCATATACCCGAACCTGCCCCAAATGGGACAAAATTTTTACCACGACATGTTGATGCCGATCCATGATAGCATGCCAAGTTTCATGAATTTCAGACGGGTTTTGGATTTACTAGAATTTAAAAACCAGACATCTCAATGTTTTGCCGGCAATCAACAGTGCCATGGTCTTTGAAATTCATTCCCATTTCTTGCATGGGACCTAAGCATGCACCCAAGGACACATATTTGATTTTTCAACCAATTTATGTGCACTGGAGCATGCGCATGTAGTTCAAATTTGAATTATGCACATAAATGCATTGAAAACTCACTTAATGCATAAAAATGTCCAAACAAACCCTGAAAAATCAAAAAAATTCACACAACACTCCTGTTGTTCTATGTTGACACGAGAAAAAAATTGAAAGCAATAAGAAGCAATGGATATCATTTCGTCCCCAAAGGTGGGACGTTCCCTAATGAAAACCATCATGCTTGGTGTGAGAAGCTCCGGTTTGTGAGAAGCATATACCCAAACCTGCCCCAAATGGGACAAAAAATTTAACACGGCATGTTGATGCCGCTCCATGATAGCATGCCAAGTTTCATGAATTTCAGACGGGTTTTGGATTTA
Organism: Triticum dicoccoides; assembly: GCF_002162155.2. Lineage (NCBI taxonomy): Eukaryota > Viridiplantae > Streptophyta > Magnoliopsida > Poales > Poaceae > Triticum > Triticum dicoccoides. Next base: position 572,216,272 of record NC_041390.1, on the reverse strand, counting down.
CTAGAATTTAAAAACTAGGCATCTTAATGTTTTGCCGGTAATCAACGGTGCCATGGTGTTTGAAATTCATTCCCATTTCTTGCATGGGACCTAAGCATGCACGCAAGGACACATATTTGATTTTTTAACTAGTTTATATGGGCTGGAGCATGCACATGTAGTTGAAATCTTAATTATGCACATAAATGCATTGAAAACTCACTTAATGCATAAAAATGTCCAAACGAACCCTAAAAAATCACAAAAATTCACGAAACACTCCTGTTGTTCTATGTTGACACAAGAAGTTTTTTTGAAAGCAATAAGAGGCAATGGATATCATTTCGTCCCCAAAGGTGGAATGTTCCCTACCGAAAACCATCATGCTTGTTGTGAGAAGCTCCGGTTTGTGGGAAGCATATACCCGAACCTGCCCCAAATGGGACAAAATTTTTACCACGACATGTTGATGCCGATCCATGATAGCATGCCAAGTTTCATGAATTTCAGACGGGTTTTGGATTTACTAGAATTTAAAAACCAGACATCTCAATGTTTTGCCGGCAATCAACAGTGCCATGGTCTTTGAAATTCATTCCCATTTCTTGCATGGGACCTAAGCATGCACCCAAGGACACATATTTGATTTTTCAACCAATTTATGTGCACTGGAGCATGCGCATGTAGTTCAAATTTGAATTATGCACATAAATGCATTGAAAACTCACTTAATGCATAAAAATGTCCAAACAAACCCTTAAAAATCAAAAAAATTCACACAACACTCCTGTTGTTCTATGTTGACACGAGAAAAAAATTTGAAAGCAATAAGAGGCAACGGATATCATTTCGTCCCGAAAGGTGGGACGTTCCCTACCGAAAACCATCATGCTTGCTGTGAGAAGCTCCGGTTTGTGAGAAGCATATACCCAAACCTACCCCAAATGGGACAAAAAAATTACCACGGCATGTTGATGCCGCTGCATGATAGCATGCCAAGTTCCATGAATTTCAGACGGGGTTTGAATTTACTAGAATTTAAAAACCAGGCATCTCAATATTTGCCGGCAATCAATGGTGCCATGGTGTTTGAAATTCATTCCCATTTATTGCATGGGACCTAAGCATGCACCCAAGGACACATATTTGAATTTTCAACCAGTTTATATGCACTGGAGCATGCGCATGTAGTTCAAATTTGAATTATGCACATAAATGCATTGAAAACTCACTTAATTCATAAAAATGTTGAAACAAACCCCGAAAAATCACAAAAATTCACACAACACTCGTGTTGTTCTATTTTGACACGAGAATTTTTTTTGAAAGCAATAAGAGGCAATCGATATTATTTCATCCCCAAAGGTGGGACGTTCCCTACCCAAACCATCATGCTTGTTATGAGAAGCTCCGGTTTATGAGAAGCTTATACCCAAACCTGCCCCAAATGGGAATTCTTTTACCACGGCATGTTGATGCCACTCCATGTTAGCATGCCAAGTTTCATGAATTTCAGACGAGTTTTGGATTTACTAGAATTGAAAAACCAGGCATCTCAACGTTTTGCCGGCCATCAACAGTGCCATGGTGTTTGAAATTCATTCCCATTTCTTGCATGGGACCTAAGCATGCAACCAAGGACAAAGATTTGATTTTTCAACAAATATATATGCACTGGAGCATGTGTATGTAGTTCAAATTTGAATTATGCACATAAATGCATTGAAAACTCACTTAATGTATAAAAATGTCCAAACGAACCCTGAATAATTCCAATTCTATTATGATCACTGCAGATAAAAGGTCTTGCAATTCAAACACCGTCCATAGCCGCTGTGACCCCATTATGTAATTCAAATCAAGACCAAACATCAAGTATATCCCACACAGTTTATTATAACCAACCTTGTGAGATGCAGCACAAAATATCTTCGGACTGTGTCTGAATAAGGGACCATGTCTGATGACACTTTGCACGCCAGTTTTTTGTCTGAAGTGATTCCAAATTTTTGGCTTCCGCGAAAATATCTACCTCCCCGCCCCTTCCTTACCAAAAGCCACATTTCCCTTCTTTCCGCCTTGCTTTCCAAGTTGAAACCTTCACTCCTTGCTTGCAGCACCGGTGACCCTCCTTCTTGCTTCTCGGCCTCGCCTATCCAGGCAGGTAATCCACACCCGACCCCCATCCTCCTCCTCCTTCCACATCCCACATGCCCTGACCGCTAGCGCGAGCGTGACACCTTGCACCCAAATCACTGACCCCTCCACCAAATAAGCGCCGGCCTAAGCCATGGTGCATGCAATATAGCCAGGACCTCAAGGAGCATTTGGTAGCGGAGAAGCAAATCACGGCCGAACGCATGGATGGGGTCGCGATGGCTGCCATTCGTGCCGACCCCTTGATCTTGGAGGAGCACCTCACCGTCGAGGCCACCGTTGACGCCTCGTGCGCTGATGCCGCGACGCGGTTAGCTACTTTAAACGACAATTTGTGGCGTTTTCTCGAGGCCACCGTCGGTGCCTTCGACGAAGACTGTGAGGTGTTTTCTCAGCGTGCACGTGCTTACCTCATCTCGAGAGCCAGCAGGTTGGTGCCCGAAGCGGTTGAGGCAACTCACCACTATAATGAGGGCACCCACGATGCGAAGGCCTCACCCTCTTCCATGTCCAAGGAGCCAATCGTCATCAATATCTCCGACAATGAGGAGTAGCTTGTCTTATTAGCTCACTATAAGGACCCATGTGAGTTTGCTAGCTACTTTCTTTCCTTAACAAATTTTGTGCTATCTACACTACAAGAAATATGTCAACTAGTGACCTTCTGTCAGTGACCCTGGAAGAATTGGTCATAGATCTATGACCATCTGAGACCAATTGGTCAAAAGCTGTTCGGGGGGCTCCAAACGCTAAACCATTGCGACCATTTGGTCAGAAAGGTCGTAATTTCCTTGCACGAAATGGTCATAAAGCAAACAGCGCTAGTCTGATGCCTTATTTCTAGTTGTTAACGACCAATATAGATGGTCATAGCCTTGTAAATTGTGGTGGGTTGCGATGACTAGGCGCCATCTCATCAGTTTTGCCTATGTGTCATGTCCATGTGTCATTTTTTGCCCTAGGTTGTGAAGCAACCTATATTTCTGTTATTCCAAAAATTCCCAAACAATTCTCATAAATTGTTTGGATCATATCTTCATCAAATATGTCAAAAACCTTCCTTGCCTAGTTCAAAAATAGTTCAACAATATTCATTTTCCTATTCTGTTCAGAGCAGCACTTTGTGAAGGAAGTACCACTTTGGCATGGCCAAATACTATCCATTTTCTACAGTGCTTTCCTATGCCCAAATAACCATCCTCCACCAAATGCCAGCTCAATCCATCCATTATTTTGAGCCCAGCTTCAACATTCGTATTTATGTCTAGTGTGGTACTTTGCAAAGCAAGTACCACCTAGGCTCCTCCTTTTAAGCTGAAAATTTGTGAAGACGGTCTTCTTAGTAACTGATCATGCTCAGCCAAAACTCACGCCCTGTCGGTGTACCAGAGTAGGGGTACCCTAGTATCCCGAACTTGTGCACGGGCAGTCGCAGCATCCCGTGGCAAGGCTTGCCGGGTGACCGCCAAGGTCCTCCGTGGTTACTTTGGAGCCATTCAAGGACAAAGTATCCAAGCCAAGGAGACGAGACCCCGGCAAGAGGAGCTTGCCGGGAAGGCCAACCAAGGCATCTCAAGGAACTTGCCGCGACGCGCCACGCGTCCCGGCAAGGCCCGGTGAGTGACAAGCTCCCGGACGCGACAAGACAACGACCGCGGCAAGGCGCTTGCCGCGGCAAGCCACCACTCTGTGCCCGCACTCCAGCACATCCACCAACGTGTCGCTCTGGGACCCTTCCAGGCGTACGTGGCGGGAGGCTGTGCAGCCAGCGGTGCATGGTGGCAAGCGGCACTGACAAGATTGCCATCGTGGCGAGCGGTGGCGTCACTGACGGTCCCTTTTGCACTATTTAGGTGACGCAGACGGGCATTTAATGCCCTTGTCCCCTGCCATCAGGGTTAGGTATGATACACTGTAGCAGGTAGCTGTACCAACTGCAACACCTTTCCATTTTTACCCTTGTCTACGTTGCCACCTGTCGGTGACCCCTTGAGCATATAAAAGGAGGCCCATGCGCAACGTAGGGAGGGGAAGGAGAAGAACACTCACGCTCGGTCTCGTTAGCAGCTGGGGTGTACTGTAGCACTCCGCGCTCCCGAGCAAGAACTCAATACAAACCACAAAGCAGGAGTAGGGTTTTACGCATCCGTGCGGCCCGAACCTGGGTAAACTGCTCGTGTGCTTCGCCTCGATCCGCTCTTCATGCGACCCTCGCCCCCGCCGAACCAAAAGGGACTCGGTCTGCCGGTCCCATAGGTGTTCGTGGATTAGTCCCCTGACACGCCCATTAGCCATATACATTTCCCGTACTGCTAATCAAACGCTTGGCTGCTAATTCATGTTTGAGCATCGATCGGTCTCCTCGTGAGAATCTTATGTTGTAATTTTCTTCCTAGCACCTACCTGGGGAGTTCCCAACCCACTAGACATGCCTAGGCCGCCCAGAACACATGGCAACGCCACGGTCATGCAGTGACCACGCGGCGGGCATGCGAGTTTACGCGCTCTAGAGTTGGGGCCCTCGGCCACCGCCCAAACCTCGACGTATCGCCACCAAACAATGTTTTTATGATTAAATAGGTACTTATGTAACTATAAATGATTTTTGGAAAAAATAAATAGCAAACTATGAGGCAGCTGCAGTTCAAATTTGACCCGCTTCCAACTGAATCGGCGGAAATTTGTCTTTTTCACGAGAGGTGGATTAAATTTTTTTACACCCAACCATTTTGTCAATTGTGCATTAAATATGTCCTGGTATTTTAGAAAATTGACTTGGTTCAGTTTTGCAACAATTATTTGGGAGGTCCTTCACAAAAAAACCTCCATTTAGGCACTCAAAAAATGGAAAATGGTTTTTTCGTCCAAAGAAAATGAAAACTCCCTGAGGCAACATTGTTTGGAATTCCAATATGCACTCTTTTGCACAATTTGAGATCATTTGAACAAACTATGCCATGAATGTGGCCATAAGATTGATCATTTGGCTTGAAAGCCATGAATCTTCACGCATGATAGCTCATTTCTGAGAACACTTTTTTTAAATAATTGCCGTATTACAAGTTTGTTGTTTTTCCTGGGAACTTGGCCACATATAGAGACATAATGCGAAGGTCTCCCAATTTTTTTTATATTTTTTGCCCATTTCAAAATGCGGTCAAAACGGCGGGAATGACCGTTCCTAGCTAGTGGTTGAATTTTACAATTTTTTTGGTGTTTCTCTGATTAAATAGATACTTATGTACCAAGAAATGATTTTTGGAAAAAACAAATAGCAAACTATGAGGCAGCTGCAGTTCAAATTTGACCCGCTTCCAACTGAATCAACGGAAATTTCTCTTTTTCACGAGAGGTGGATCAAAACTTTTTACACCCAACCATTTTGTCAATTGTGCATTAAATATGTCCTAGTAATTTAGAAAATTGATTTGGTCCAATTTTGCAACAATTATTTGGGAGGTCCTTCACAAAAAACCCTCCTTTTGGGCACTCGAAAAATGGAAAATGATTTTTTCGTCCAAAGAAAATGAAAACTCCCTTAGGCAACATTGTTTGGAATTCCAATATGCACCCTTCTGCACAATATGAGATCATTTGAACAAACTATGCCATGAATATGGCCATAAGATTGATCATTTGGCTTGAAAGCCATGAATCTTCACGCATGATAGCTCATTTCTGAGAACACTTTTTTAAAATAATTGCCGTATTACAAGTTTATTATTTTTCGTGGAAACTTGGTCACATATGATGACACGATGTGAAAGTTTTCCAATTTTTTGATTTTTTTGATTTTTTATGCCCGTTTCAAAATGCAGTCAAAACAGCAGGCTTGACCATTCCTAGCTAGTGGTTGAATATTGGAAATTTTTTGATGTTTCTCTGATTAAATAGATACTTATCTACCTAGAAATGATTTTTGGAAAAAATAAATAGCAAACTATGAGGCAGCTACAGTTCAAATTTGACCCGCTTCCTACTAAATCGGCGGAAATTTGTCTTTTTCATGAGAGGTGCATCGAAACTTTTGACACCTAACAATTCGGTCAATTGTGCATTATATATGACCTAGTATTTTATAAAATTGATTTGGTACAATTTTGCAACAAATATATGGTAAGTCCTTCACAAAAAAACTTATTTTGGGCACTCAAAAAATGGAAAATTGTTGTTTCATGCAAAAGAAATAAGAACTCCCTTTGTCAATGTTGTTTGCCAATCTAAGATGTAAACTTGTGAAAAATATGACATCATTTGAACAAATATTTGATAGGTCTTTCATAAAAAAACTCATTTTGAGCATTGAAAAATGAAATGAAAAATTTGTATGTAATCAATCATGACCAATTTATATGGTCAAAAAATCTTTAAATTGTTTGGTGCGCTCTGATTGGTCCATAGGCATATCACGCAGATCATGCCTCAACCACCGTTGGATGCTTCTGGATCTAACGGCATCCCTCAGCCCCTCACCCAACCGCAGCCAACCACCCAAACCCTAACCCGCACCCGCACTCATCCTCCCTCACCCGCACTCCTCCCTCGGCTCCTCTCCGCCGCCACCTCCTCCCCATCCCGCAGCGGCGCCCACCGCGTCAGCTGCCGGCCGCCCTCGCGGGTGGTTGCGTCTACGGCGACGACGGCGGCCTCGTCGTCCCCGGAGGCCGCGGCCGGTCGTCTCCCTATCCGCCTCTCTCTCCAATGCCAGACGAGAGAGATCTGCCTTCCTCCTGAACGACCGCAGTCGGTTCCTCACCACCGCCGGCCCGCTGCCCCTCCCCCGCGGCGCACTCACATCTCATTTGGGATCTGGGATGGCCGCAGCCAGATCTGGGATGGCCGCAGGCACCTCTCCCTCCTCGCAAAGGCTATAGGCTTTGCCAGTATGGGATATGAGCATTGCTTCCTCATGTTGTTTCTGCTCGGCCGTGCGTGAGGAGATACCATGGACACCGATGTCAAGATCCACTGCTTTGACCCCCATCCAGATCCGCCCCCTTTTCTGTTCCCCTCTTCGATGTGCCCTTCTTCCATTTACTTCCTTGAGGCATGCATTTTCTCTTGTTTTTCTTCCTCACACAGGCACCTGCACCATGAACTATATGCAAGGAGAGGAGTGAGGGTGCTGCTGGGAGAAAATGGAAGAACGGGATGCACCTGAGGAGCAAGGGGTTGACATCTTGGTTCCTGGTTGACCGCGTTGCCTATGGTATGCCTCTGCTACTTTCCCTCTTTACAATTGCATGCCTCTGTTTGTTGCTAAAACAACAACCTTGGCCACCAACTGTTTGTTGTTTTGTTAAAATCTTTAGATCTGTATGCCTCTATTTTAGTAATTGCTATAGTAATTGGATCTGGTTGAACTGAAAATGGCGTTGGGGACATCAATTGGTCTTTTGGTTTCTCATTTGAGTCTGTGAAATACCTGATGTACGTAGTGGATATGATATTTTCTAAACTGTATGTGCTGGATAGGTGGTTCTTATGCTGCAAGGTAATCGGGAGGCCCGCTCCTACCCTGCATATGCCGCATAAGTTAAGATGTTGCCTGCCAAGCCCACATATTATTAAGTGGGATGTACTCTAAACATATAATCATTTAGTCTGATGTATTTCTAAAATAGTGATTTATTATACAACACAATGGTACTTTTGGATGGTAGTATGTTAATTTATTAGGATGTAATACTGATACACTGATTCATTCGACTACTAGTGCTGGATGGATTTTCAGGTTGGATGGATCACTGTACTGATGTGCAACTTCCCCTAGCTTCACATTGCAAGCCCAATGATTTTTGTGCCTAGGATACCCACATAACACATGTTGTTATTCTTCCTTGCCGCCATTCACCATCCGACTGGAGTTTTGCAACATGCAAATTGCATGTACATCTGTTAGGTCAGCAGCATGCTAATTGCTTGAGCTTGAGTACCACAAATGTGAAGTTTTGACCTTCCTATTGTAATGGTTAGCGTGAAACTAGAAATTGTTTCAAAACCTACCTGGAAGTTCCTTGCTTTGACATGTAGTCTTACTAGATGGTACAATGACTGTCGTCCAGAAAATAAATCTCTTTGGGAAATAAATATTACGAGACTAATCTGAACAATACTACTCCTTCAACTTGTACATACTCCTAGGCTGTTGCTATATGGTTCCAAAAATCCCAGATAAAAATCTGGATGACATTTACATCTGTAAATACATACGTATGAAATAAGCACCACAGTTCCGTTTAGTGTGTATGCGTCGATATGTTTTAACTTTGACTGAAACAATCTGGATGGCACCTGCATCTGTAGATAAATATGAAGAAGAACCATAGTTTGGTTCAGTTTGTACGTGTCAATTTGGTTTAACTTTCACTGAAAATATATATGAATAAATTTTGGTTTCAAGGTCTGTTTAATGATGGGCTTACTGTCCGACAATGGTCATTCGTCAGTTATCCTTGTTATCCATATGGCCAACCAAGGCGCATGGTGCTCGCAAGTGACGAATGGAGGTTGTTCAACATAGGCACGGAGGAGGAGGAGGACGGGCATGGACGGAGGAGGACAGAGCACATCTCTTCTTCTAGGTTCTTCTCCTTACCTTCAGTTGTATGTGCCTGAGCTGCAGCTCACCCATGGTCTTGTTTGTCTTGCAGGTTAGCGAGCAGCATCAGGAGGAGGAGCTCAAGCATGACCACCAAGAGGCACCATCGCAGCAGCAGGTAGCATGTCCATCTCCACCTCCCTCTCCCTCTGCTCCCAATCCTTTTTATTAGAATATATTGAGTACATTCTGTCAACTTGTGTGTTAGTAAGAATGAAAACTAATTATCTAAGGTCCTGTTATTATTACCTATATATGACATTGCTACTGGATTGCCTAGCGCCCCTGTTCATGGTGGGCTAAACTTGTATTTGCTCCTGCTGCTGCGTTTTGATGATCATGAGTGTGATGCATTTTGATGATCTCCTTGTACCAGATGAGTCCGTCGATGAAGCGGCAGCGTCTCTGAAGGAAATATGCCCTAGAGGCAATAATAAAGTTATTATTTATTTCCTTATATCATGATAAATGTTTATTATTCATGCTAGAATTGTATTAACCGGAAACATAATACATGTGTGAATACATAGACAAACAGAGTGTCACTAGTATGCCTCTACTTGACTAGCTCGTTAATCAAAGATGGTTATGTTTCCTAACCATGGACAAAGAGTTGTTATTTGATTAATGGGATCACATCATTAGGTGAATGATCTGATTGACATGACCCATTCCATTAGCTTAGCACCCGATCGTTTAGTATGTTGCTATTGCTTTCTTCATGACTTATACATGTTCCTATGACTATGAGATTATGCAACTCTCGTTTGCCGGAGGAACACTTTGTGTGCTACCAAACGTCACAACGTAACTGGGTGATTATAAAGGTGCTCTACAGGTGTCTCCAAAGGTACATGCTGGGTTGGCGTATTTCGAGATTAGGATTTGTCACTCCGATTGTCGGAGAGGTATCTCTGGGCCCTCTCGGTAATGCACATCACATAAGCCTTGCAAGCATTGCAACTAATGAGTTAGTTGTGAGATGATGTATTACAGATCGAGTAAAGAGACTTGCCGGTAATGAGATTGAACTAGGTATTGAGATATCGACGATCGAATCTCGGGCAAGTAACATACCGATCACAAAGGGAACAACATATGTTGTTATGCGGTCAGACCGATAAAGATCTTCGTAGAATATGTAGGAACCAATATGAGCATCCAGGTTCCGCTATTGGTTATTGACTGGAGACGTGTCTCGGTCATGTCTACATTGTTCTCGAACCGTAGGGTCCGCACGCTTAACGTTACGATGATAGTTTCATTATGAGTTTATGTATTTTGATGTACCGAAGGTTGTTTGGAGTCCCGGATGTGATCATGGACATGACGAGGAGTCTCAAAATGGTCGAGACATAAAGATCGATATATTGGAAGCCTATATTTGGATATCGGAATCGTTCCGGGTGAAATCGGGATTTTACCGGAGTACCGGGGGGTTACCGGAACCCCCCCCCCCCCCCCCGGGGGTTATTGGGCCTACATGGCACTACTGGAAAAAGGGCTATAGATGGGATTGATACTAATGGCGCACCAGACAAGCGGTGCACCATTAGTATATACTAATGGCGCACCACCTACTGATACGCCATTAGAGTTGAAACTACTAATGGCGCACCCGGCCCCGGGTGCGCCATTAGTATTAATTTTTTTTAACTAGTGCGCCTGTCCAAACATACTAATGGCGCATCCAGACACAGTGCGCCATTACTAGTTGTAACTAGTAATGGCGCACCAGCCGGAAAGTGCGCCACTAATGTTGTTTTTTTATTATATTTTTATTCCCTTTTTTGCAAAACTACTAATGGCGCACTGCTCCACCGTGCGCCATTACTAGTTTAAACTAGTAATGGCACACTGTGGGACAGTGCGCCATTAGTATGTTTTTTTTGCAAAACTACTAATGGCGCACCACCAGGAGGTGCGCCATTAGTAACCTGGATTACTAATGGCACATTTAGAGTTGGTGCGCCATTAGTAAGTGGGCAGCAACAAGATATTTTGGACAGCCTCTCCTACCCACACTCACTTTCTCCCCACTTCATTCTCTCCATATCCTCCTTGTCTCGGGTGCCTCCTCTTTTTCACCTCATTTCCACCATAGATTCATTCAATTTAAGTGGTTAAATTACCTTGTTTTGATAGGTAAGTAAGGGGGGAAGCTATATTTATGTTGTTCTCCCTACAACAATGTGCACATGCACTTTTTATGGCCTAGCTAGATCTATGTATGTTCGTGGTGTTGCATATGTTTGTGGTGTTGCATATGTGTTTGTGTTTGGAGGTGTACCCGTATTTGAAATTCGATAGTTGCCAATATTTTGCCGGAATGTTGATTCATTTCCGTTTCGGCGAGAATTTTGGCATTAAGCATTCTTTAGGTCCTATTTTTAGGGAAAGTCATGCCAAATTTTTTCTTGGTTCTAAAATATCATTTTGCTCTACCCTGCAGGCGACCATGGTCCGCATGATGACCAAAGGCATCGTGAATAGGTTTTTGAGGTCCGCGAAGGCCGAGATGCTTCAAAAGAACGATACGGAGATAAGATGTACGTGTCGAAGATGCAAGCTGAAGAGCCTTATTGCAGACCCGGAATCCGAGCAGGTGCGGGACCACCTGCTCTTGCGTGGTTTCATGGATGGCTATCAGTGGCAAGGTGATGAAGATGACTACGAAGTCGTCCATGGGGGCCGGGCAAGAAATGAGGAAGGGAAGCAAGACAACCACCGCGGCTCGGGCGGGCGAGAAGACGAAGAATCCCCAGGAGATGATCACGACGGTGATGCTGTACATAGTCATCATGTAGAAGATGCAGGACATGATGATGAGGAAGATGCCGGAGTAGTCGACGGGCATGATCATGAAGATGATGATGCCGGCGGAGCAGACGACGCTGGACCATCGATGGGCTGGGTGCAGGACCCTCATATTCAAGAGCTGCTTCTCAAGCAGACGGATAACGCAAGAGCTGCCACGCGAGAGAAAGCCAAGATGGATCAACTTGAGTTAGACGCGGTTACTCCATTCTATGAAGGATGCAGGCCCGAGGATACCCGCCTGAAAGTAACGCTCATGGCTCTGGAGATGAAGGTAAAACACAAAATGACCGACGCATGCTTCAACGAGAACATGTCATTCTGGCACGAACGTCTTCCCGAGGGGAACAAGTGTCCGACCAGTTTGGAGGAGGCGAAGAAAATCGTGTGTCCTCTGGATTTACCGCACGTGAAATACCATGTGTGCATGAACAATTGCATCATTTATCGGGACGAGCACGCGGAGTCTACCATATGTCCGGTGTGCGGCGTCACTCGATACAAGAAGAGGAAGAAAGCTCCTCGAAAAGTGGTGTGGTACTTTCCGATCACTCCTCGTCTGCAGCGGTATTTCGCGGACCCTAAGGTAGCAAAGCTCCTACGTTGGCACGCGGATAGGGAGGAGAAGAAGCGAGAAGATGACGCAAATGATCCAGAGATAGATAAAAAAGACAAGATGCTGAGTCACCCTAAGGATGCGAGCCAGTGGCAAGCGTTGAACTTCGAAGACCCAGAATTTGGGAATGAGCCAAGGAACATCGTGCTGGGCGCGAGCACCGATGGAGTCAATCCGTTTGGCAGCCAGAGAAGCACCCATAGCACCTGGCCTGTGTTTGTGTGGATGTACAACCTTCCCCCCTGGTTGTGCATGAAGAGGAAGTACATTCACATGAGTATGCTAATTGAAGGACCGAAACAACCAGGGAACGACATCAATCTGTATCTGGGGCTGCTGAAAGAGGAGCTTGACACACTGTGGAAAACGCCAGCCAATACGTGGGACGCCGCAGAGAAAGAATATTTCCCTATGAGAGCCGCGCTGCTCACGACGGTGCACGACTATCTCGGTTACGGATATGTCGCGGGGCAGGTGGTCCACGGATTTTCTGGATGCGTCAGGTGCATGGATGACACAACGTATCGCCAGCTAGATAGAGATCCCGGGTCTTCGAAAACCGTGTTCATGGGACATCGAAGGTGGCTTCGCGACGATGACCCGTGGAGAAAACGCAAGGATCTGTTCGATGGTGAAACCGAACCCCGAGGACGCCCGCGTACAAGGAGCGGCGAGGAAATAGACGAGCTGTTGAAAAATTGGAAAGACTGCCCACTGCCGGGAAAGAAGCAAAAGGCGCCAGAGCCGGGAAAGAAGCGAAAGGCGCCAGAGCCGCTGCTGAAGGTATGGAAAACGAGGTCTGTTTTCTGGGACTTGCCGTACTGGAAGATCCACCGTGTGCCTCACAGCCTTGATGTCATGCATATCACGAAGAACGTGTGCGAGAGTCTTCTTGGTACCCTGCTCAACATGCTAGAGAGGACCAAAGACGGGCCGAAAGCAAGGGCAGACTTGAAATCAATGGGCATCAGGCAGGAGCTTCACGCTATATATGATGATCATGATGATGATGATGATGAGGCGAAGCGGGACACGGAAAGTCGTCGCAAAGGCAAGAAGGCCAAGAAGACCGGAAATGACTACCCTCCCGCGTGCTTCACTCTAAGTCAGGAGGAGATCGAGCAGTTTTTCACCTGCCTCGTAGGAGTAAAACTTCCTTAAGGTTACGCGGGGAAGATAAGCAGATACCTAGACCCAGCGAAGCTGAATTTCAGCGGGATGAAGTCTCACGACTGTCATGTGCTGATGCCGCAGATACTTCCAGTTGCAATCCGTGGGATCATGGACGCGCACGTCCGTGAAACCCTATTTAGCCTATGCAACTTTTTCAACGTCATCTCTCGGAAGTCTGTTGGCGTGAGGCAACTCAGAAGGCTACAGGAAGAGATCGTGGTGATACTATGCGAGCTTGAGATGTACTTCCCGCCCGCATTCTTCGACGTTATGGTGCATCTGCTAGTCCATATCGTGGACGATATCATCCAACTCGGGTCGACGTTCCTGCACAGCATGATGCCGTTCGAAAGGATGAATGGTGTCATCAAAGGATACGTTCGCAACATGTCACGTCCAGAGGGAAGCATAGCCAGGGGCTTTCTGACCGAAGAGTGCATCTCCTACTGCACGAATTATCTAGGCATCGAGAACCCCGTTGGTCTGCCCGTCAACAGGCACCTCGGCAGGCTCGCTGGATGGGGTCACCGTGAGGGTCGTCGCGAAATGCATGTCGACTTCAAGGGTCGACTCGCCGACTTTGAAAGTGCAAACCTAGTCACGCTACAACACATAGACGTGGTCGATCCTTGGGTGGTAGAGCACAAAACCTTTATTAAGAAGACGTACAATGACCGAGGCCAACAGAGGACGGACGGAGATATACTCAAAGAGCACAACTCATGTTTCACGCGTTGGTTCAAGCAAAAGCTTCTGTCGTACCCTTTACATGAGGATTCTTCCACGGAAGAACAACTCATATTCGCCTTGTCACAGGGCGCCGAGCACAACCTGATGACCTATGAGGCGTACAATATCAACGGCTACACATTCTACACCGAGGCCAAGGACATGAAGAGTGATGGTTATCAGAACTTCGGGGTAACGATGGAATCCTACACCGGTAACGACAAGGACAGATACTACGGAAGGATCGAGGAGATCTGGGAGCTGAGCTACGCTGGAGAGAAGGTCCCGATGTTCCGTGTCAGATGGGCCAAGAGCGTCCTAAAAGAAGACCGGTATTTCACCACCATGGTTATACCCGAAGCCAAATCCAAGACCGCGGGCGCAAACGTCACCGCGAAAAATGAGCCATGGGTACTGGCTTCCCAAGTGGACCAATGCTTCTTCATTGCCGACCCGTCAAAGCCCAGTCGTGTTGTCGTGAGGAGAGGCAAAAGGAAGATCATCGGAATGGATGGAGTAGCCAATGAGCAAGACTTTGACAAGTACGGTGACCCGAGGATCGAACATGACGACGATGATGAAGTAGCAGCATACACCACAAGAAGAAGCAGGACCACCCTACCTAAAGGACGTCCGTTCCACAGAAGAACTCCATTTGCGAAAAAGAAGGGCAAGAAGATTGTGAATAGATATCTAGCTAAGATCGATTGTATTTAAATCGTAGCCTTCATTTCTCGATTGTATTTCATGGGCACTTTTTGAACTATCATGAATATTTTTAAATTTCATGGACACTCGATCTCGATCCCCCTCCATCTCGATCGCTATCCCACCTCGCCAGATCCGGTCCCCCTCGCCACCGAGCACCCCCCGGTTCACCGGCCGCCGCCGCCGACCCCCCGCACCCTTGATTCCCCTACTCAACCGCCGCCGCCGACCCCCCGCACCCCTCCCATACTCAACCGCCGCCGCCGACCCCCCGCACCCCGCGCACCCTCCCCCGCTCCACCGGCATTACTGTTTGATGATATTATTTAAAAAATTATTAGTGTCTTATAAAAAATATTATTGTTATGATTTAAACAAGTTTGAACATATTTAAACACAAATAAGTATCAAACAGCATTTTAAATGCATAAAAAAAATTGTGGAGCCTGGGAATCGAACCCAGGACCTCCTGGTGTGAGAACTGGCTACTGACCAGTCGATCTAGTAGAGGGGACTTGGTGTGGATCAGGTCAGGTGGAAGATAACCTGTTGGCTCGAGCAGAAATCAAAAAAAAATACTAATGGCGCACCACGGTGAGGTGCGCCATTAGTATGGATGTACTTATGGCGCACCGAGGGGTGGTGCGCCATTAGTATTGTGCCATTGCCCCCATCCATATTTACTCCCGGCCCCTCCCTATCCCCTCTCTCTCTCCCTCGCCCTCACGCGCCCTTGATCCCCTTCCCCTCTCCTCTCCCGACGCCACCCTCTCCTCTCCCGACGCTGCCGCCCCGCCGCCCCGTCGTCCTCGTCTCCCCGCCGCCCCGTCATCCTCGTCTCCTCGGTGCCGCTCTCCCCGTCGCCCCACCGCCCTCGTTGGACGCCATCGCCCCGCTGCCCTCGTCGCCGGTGGCCAGGACGCCGCCCCGTCCACATCACCGTCGCCGGAGCACCACCACCACCCGGACCTCGTCGCCTCCCGGACCTCGTCGCACCACCACCAC